>NW_007772853.1:0-4684 GCF_000696425.1 Galeopterus variegatus | reverse complement strand
TAAGCCATACATAACCAGTCCCTAGATTTGGAGAGTTGCCTGCATAAATTATTTTGTTAAAAATCATTCTTCAGGTTGTCTTTTTACCAGCCACTTATTGTTTATCAAATTATTTGTTTGAATGAATTAACAGCTTATTTTTACTGCTAAATATCTAATCACAATGTTTTAGGAGTAGAATGCCATAAAAAAGCTTCAGACCTTAAATTTTTTTCAGTAGTTTAGTATTTATTTAGCACCTACTATGAGTTGGGCACTCTATTGACACTTAAATATTATTTATTTAATCTTCACAATAACTCCATGGAGTAGATGGAAAGTACTTCTACTTTTTTGTAACATGCACAAGGTTCCAGTTAGTGAATGGCAGGATTGTAATATCAACCCAGAGATTTTTACCTTTTCTGAGCTTATTGGCTGTGGGGATTACAGGCAAATCTGTAGAGTGATGAAGAGCTTGGGTTTGTTTCTCTGCCACTTAGTCACCATGGAATCATGGGCACACCATTTTACCTCTCTAAGCCAAATTGTTTTTATCTGGAAAACAGGGTAAGACGAGTATCCACTTCAAAGGGTCATTGTGATGGTTAAATAAAATGATGCATTTAATAATAATCCCTAAATATTTTGAGTACATGATGCAATAAGGTTTATAATGCCCTTAACTCGGTGCCTGGGACATAGAAACTTAATGCATTGCTAGTTGCTTCTTTATATGAATATTCCATATCAGGTGGTCACTAGTAACATATGATAATTCTTAATATACTCAAGGTCAATGGCTTAATCTATACAAATATTATAAAGTTCAACCTTTGAGCATTTCTTGGTATCTTAATCATCACTTCTTTATCTTGCCTTCCCTTAAGAGTTTCCGAGGAGACCTGGCTTTCCATTTTATTTCCTCTACTCCTCCTGTCCTAACTCTTTCCAAAAGCAGTGTGGTTTGAGAAACACAGATTGATGTGGCAAAACTCTCTCCAATTATGAGCTAAGATCATACAATTTTAGGATCCAGCATTTACAGTTCAAATCTCCATCTACATTTTGGAGTGACCAGCAGCTCCAGAATGGTCAACAGTCTGGTATGGTCCAAATAGAAAGGAAGAGCTGCTCTGGAAATCAGAAGCCCTCCCTGCCAGAACTTATTCTTTGGAACAAATGGTAGGACCTTGAGCAAGCGACTTGGATTTCCCAAGATTTAATGGTCTCTTCATTTAGATAGGTAAATGCTATTTTTTAATAATTCCAAAAGAGATTGTGCAGACAGGAATATGAGAGGATCTTGTAAGTACTGTATTGTAAGGGCAGAAACAGAGAAGCTTAACTGGGCCAATTTAAAGACCAACTGGTCTAAAGTGATCTACAAAAAATTATAGAAATTGCATAGCATCTATTTGGTCAATAGTATGAAAAGGCAGAGGGCAGAAACAGAGAAGCTTAACTGGGCCAATTTAAAGACCAACTGGTCTAAAGTGATCTACATAAAATTATAGAAATTGCATAGCATCTATTTGGTCAATAGCATGAAAAGGCAGACAAATGCTATTTTTTAATAATTCCAAAAGAGATTGTGCAGACAGGAATATGAGAGGATCTTGTAAGTACTGTATTGTAAGGGCAGAAACAGAGAAGCTTAACTGGGCCAATTTAAAGACCAACTGGTCTAAAGTGATCTACAAAAAATTATAGAAATTGCATAGCATCTATTTGGTCAATAGTATGAAAAGGCAGAGGGGTTTATTTTATCATTTATGCTGGGATTCATGCTGATGTTGAAACACCGCTGGACTCAGCAAACATCTGTGATGAGCCTCTGTATGGCTGTGGATCCTTACTGCCTTCCTGCAGGTTTAGATAAACTCCACTTGTTCCTCTGTCTGTTTCTATTTGGTTAGTTGATATGTTGCTGGGATGCTAAGGCAAAGAGAGCCATTATAAGCACACTAAGTGCTGCGAGCTCCAGACAGTGTGTACTGAGATGCAAAAACTGGCCCTTTAGAAACATCAATACAGATAGATCTGGGCTTCTGGGGTTGGCCATCTGCCTTGGCAGAGCTGACTCTCCATCTGCACTCCCCAGCCCTGGGGTCTGCCATCCGTCATGGCATGTAGAAAGCCTGGGAAGAACTGAATGCTCAAAGAATTTTCCTGGGCTGACCTCTCTGCAAAAAAAATAGTAAAGTCAGTATGAGAAACAACAATTTTAGGTTGTCTTGGAAATTCTCAAGTACAGAATATTTTCCCACTTAAATCCACCTGACAAGCACATAATTAATGTGACAAGCAACAGTCTCTTTCTGATTCCTAGCACTGGCCTGGGTGAATTAAATCTTAGAGTAAACCTTTGATATTCAGGATCTCATTGTGAGGCAGTCCTTTCTTGGCAGAGAAGATTTTTGGAAGACCTTTCGATGTTGAAGTCAGATTGGCAAAAGTAAATACCCAGTTATTGCCAGGTTTTAAATAGCTCTGCAAAATGAGAATGCTATTTTTAATAACGTAAGCTTCAGCTACTGACTACAGCAGGGATGTGTGCATTTTACTTTCCTTTACGCAATAAATATGTTCTTAGTAAGTTAGGTGGGAACAATCATTTTTAAATGATGTAATATTCTAAATGTCTCTGGAGTGTTCATTATATAAAAGAAACTGGAATGAATTATTTTGTAAAATAAAGCATCTTTGCATAATGTGTTTCTTTACGCCTGTGCTTGAATGAAAATGACCATACATGAAGAAGTGGAATCTAATTCCCTTCCTCTTAAGTCTATCCATGCCTAGTAACTTGTTTAACCAAAGGAATATAGCAGAAATAGTGCTTTGCCAATTTCTGGGCTCGGGCCTTGAGAATTAGGCAGCTTCCACTTTCTGAGTCTTTAAAAGCTTGCTCGGGAGAAGTCAGACACAATGTAAAAGTCAGACTACCCTGAGACTACCATGCTGTGAGGAAGCTCAAGCTAACCACACACACAGGCTACTTGGAAAGAGAGCCGCCTGAACAGTACATGACAAACTCTTGGCTGTTCCAGCCATCCTGACCCAGGTGCCAGACGTGTGAATGGAGAAACCAACCTGGAAGTGGATTCTTCAGCTCCAGTCACCTCAGTGAATTCCATGTAGATTACAGACACACTGCCCAGCTGAACTTTTCCCAAATTCCTAATCCACAAAACCGCAGCAAAAAAAAAATTTTATACCACTAAGTTTTGGCATACTTTGCTACATAGCAATAGACAGTTGAAACAACCCTATTTCTATTTTCATAATGGGAATATTTATTGCTATACATATCAATATATACCAATATGTATTGATATTTTTTTCCCTTAAAGTAGGGCTCATCTAAATTCTTTCCTGAGATGATTTGCTCAACTATAAGTGTAAATATCTTCTATTAGCCAACATTTTAGCATCTAAACTCCTTTATATGAAAAAGAATAAAACCTGTTATTATTAGGAGTGCCATTAAAGCACCATCTCTGTAAATTAATACATATTTTGGTTTTATAAGAGTATTACAATAATACCCTGTGTCTAGGTTATCAGTCAAAAGTAAAGTGAAAATTTGCCAATGATCTAGCACTTTGAACTAGTAAACTATCAACTGCAGGTAGCCACTTGAAATAACAACATTTAAACATTCATCTAGGCTTCAAAAAATTCTACCATTTATGGTTAGAATTGTATAGAAACTCTCTGAACTGAAACACTCCAAATAGCCAACAGCAAATTTTGCTAAATAATTTTAAACAATCTTATTATCCTTGGGTAGATTTACTTTTAAAGGACAAATTAGTAGAATCTATATTGCATTAAGAGTTTTAAAATTATTTAGGATTAATTTTCTGTATAAAGGCAACAAGGGGTAACATTTCATTCGGAAAGATAATGATATGAGTCCAACCCAAATCTATGTTTGTCAAGTCTGAGTTTATTCACTTTAAACAGCAATTTATTTAATTTACAGACACATAATCTTGCCCAGCTTTTTATCTGGAGGAAACAAGGGCATTTCGTTTCTCTTTCCTCCATGCTCTTAATCATCACCCCATTAGCTTGTGGAGAAAGCTGGTGGAGGCCAGAGGTGAGCTTAATTTTATTCTTTGAGAAGTTAACACAGTTTTTATTCCCGCTAGCCCTGAGTTTTTCCTTTTTCATCTTAAAAAATCCCTGCCACACTCATCTTTTCCTTCACATTGACTCACATCAAAGGCTTGGGTCTTAGACATTCAGGGAAGCTCATATTTCATGGACTGAAGGAAAAAAATAAGGAAAGTGTGCTTAGATCAGTGGATATTGATTTACTGCTTTTGAGCATTGCGGTGTACTTTGTAATCTTGTGAAAACTACTCTCTGAAAATTTGGTTGACTACTTAAGTCTACTAGAAAAATTGTTAATTGTCTGGTGCATTTTATGTGTAGGAGGAGAGGCTTACCAACACTTGGACACTTAGGAGAAAGCAGAAAGCAAACACTGTTGCGCACCTATTACATGAGAGACAGAAGGATAGGACTTCATATCTGCAATGCTATTGTAAGAAGTAAGAAATCCACAGTCCAGGGTTCAGGAAAGGGCTGTAGACTGAAAGAGCCTATAGACTGGCTCAACTGATACAGCCTCCAGTCGGGGCTGGAAGTAGGCCTCTACCTAATAATAGACACAGAGTGAAAGGAAGAGAAA
>NW_007772852.1:3917-4685 GCF_000696425.1 Galeopterus variegatus | reverse complement strand
TAAATTGGTTGATTTGTGGGAGAGAGTGATGCTGGGAACTGTCTATTCTGCCATCTTGACCGGAACCTCAAACTCTATGTTTTGAATTCTCTGGAAATGTTTTTTCCAGTTTATTTTCCATCAAATTCTATTTATCCTTTAAAAAAAAAATTTGCACACATGCATATATTTAAACTTTTATGTAGTCATAATAATTAAACACTTTAAATGATTTCCTGACTTTTAAGCATTTAATAATGTAAATCCAGTATTTTAATAAGAATTTACTTATATTTTCTTAGGGGAATTGCCTCACATGATTGTGAAGAGGAATCTTCTTGTCAAATGACTCAGCTGATAACATAATTGTTAATTTTCTTCCAGAATACGCATGCTTACTTTGAAAATAACAAAATGAAGTATGCTATGCAAGTTTCTATGCTTTGTGCATTGTGGCAGGGGAGGAGGGATAAAAAATTTACTTAAAAAAATAATTTTTAGGCGCCGACCCCATGTCTCACTTGGGAGAGTGTGGCACTGATAGCGCCAAGGCTATGGGTTCGGATCCTGTATAGGGATGGCCCGTGCGCTCACTGGCTGAGCGTGGTGCAGACCACACCATGCCGACGGTTGCAATCACCTTACTGGTCAGGGGAAAAAAAAATCTTTTTAAGCCAATTTGAAATTTATCACGAAGGAGAAAGTATCTAAATTATTTTCCCTCACTGTTGTTCTGGTACTGGAAAAGAAATGGTGATCAACATCCTTGTCTACTCCAAACTTTAGAAT
>NW_007772852.1:0-3408 GCF_000696425.1 Galeopterus variegatus | reverse complement strand
GATTTCTACTCTCTCTAACATGTCCAGAGAAGAGCTCAGTCTCACTTTTTTCACTTGTTCTTCAGATCTAAGGCCTTGTCTCTGCACATGTGAAGATCTTGAGGGAAAAGAGGACCAGAGTGGGAAGGATCAAACTAAGAAAGCAAACTGAGAAAGCCAAGGAGGGAAGAGATGGAGAGGCAGGGTGAACAGACAGAAAGAAAACTGCTTCTTTATCCTCACCTCTGGCTACTCACTGCTAGGAGGTCCAGGAGAGATCTTCTCCCAATGAAACTGCTTTCTGTAGCTGCTTCTGTTCTCTTGGCTGCATCTCTCTTTCATGCCTTTGTTGCTGAGAGTATATCTCTTGCTCTCTCCTGGGGCTTGAGCTGTGGTACAAATTGGAGCCTCAAGATGCCCTGAACCTTCTCTGCTCCTCTCTGGGTCCACCATGAGGCTTTGTCTAATTTTCTTCCTGTGTGCTCAAGGGCTTGTTTTTCCACCACTACCCCAAATGGCTCCCAATGATGTTAGAGGGGTATCAAACACAATTCAGGGAACAGAAGTACTCAACCCCCAGTCCCATGGGAAGCAAGCACTGTTAGATGGTCATCCCTGTCTTGATGAAGGTTTAGGAAGACATGACCCTCCTTCTGTGTGAATCCTTTCATGCCCGCTCCTCTTCCCCAACACACACAACCCCCTTAACCCTCTTCAGAGAGCATTTTTCTGCAGATGCATCCTCTATGCTTTATCTTTTACCACTTCCTTTTTCATGGATTATCTCTCCCATATACAAACATATATAAAAATGCAGATGCCTCCTCTGCTGGATATCTCCTATTTGTCTCTCCAGATCTATTTTCCACCCTGTTCTGTATCCAGAGAGTTTAAAATCTATGGCCTGTGGTTTACAGTTGGATTTGGCCAATGTGAGGCACTGGCAAGATCAGAGAGCAGCGGGAAAGACAAGTTGAGGATCAGTTTCTCCGACACTCATCCTACTGGTTCACTCTTTGTCAGTGTCACTGATCCTATCAGGTGGTCTCTGCCCCACCTTCCAGGGACTCTTGTGAAGATATATGTATATCTGTTTCCTTCCATTTCTCCTTAAGCTTAGGGATGGTAATGACTTTTAAAAATTTTTAATTGTGTTTATTTCGGGTGAACAACATGATGTTTTGATATAAATATACATTGTGAAGTGATTACTACAATCAGGCAAATTAACATATCCATCATGTCATGGAATTACCTTTCGCTTGTTCTTTTCTGTGGTGGTCAGAGTAACTAGAGTTTATTCTCTTGACCAATTACCAGTATACAATACAATATCATTAACTATAGTCCTCATGTTAAACATTAGACTCTAGACTTACTCATCCTACATAACTGCAACTTTGTACCCCTTGACATACATCTTCCCATTTGCCTTCCTCTTTCTCCCCTACCCCCCACCCCCTGTAACCACAGTACTACCCTCTGTTTCTATGTAAGCTTTTTTAAAAAAAAAATTATATTCCACATATAGGTGAGATCATGCAGTATTTTTCTTTCTGGGTCTGCCTTATTTCACTTTTGAAATAGTGGCTTTTGATGTTGCCGGCCCTGGTACCTTTCACCGTTCTGTCTTATTATTTTTTAAAACTCTGCCCATCTCTTCGGAATATTCTCTTCATTATACTGTCTTCAATGACCTCTTCTGCATGTGCCATGTGTTTCCTGCTGGGACTTTGACCAACATATTTCCTGATCTCAACTATATTCCTCCCTGCACTCTGCTTCTGAATCTGCTCCCTCTCTTTTTTTTCTTTTACTAAGCAGGCTGATAATAGATGTTCAATAAATATTAAGTTGTGACAGTATTTCTCTTTGCTTCCATAACATCATACTCTGAATACTCCATTATATATATTAATATGAGTATATATCAAAAATATTGGTATTGATTCCACCTACTTTAATCAACTCTCTTATTAATGCTACCAACTTCAGTGCTGCACTTTTTAGGGTCCTGAATTTTTTTGTTTTATTTTCTAGTTGCCTCTTAAAAGCTAGTGTTGTTCAGGACTTTGTACAACCTTGTCCCTTCCCAGTGTACATTATTTTCTTGGGTAATATCCACTACTATGGCTTTGTCAATGGACATCAATCAAAAATCATTATTTAAAATATTTTGGAGGTGTAATTCTATACCAATTTATTTTTCACTTCCTCTTTCCTATCAAGAGGTGCATTTTTGCTTATTTTCCTCAATGTAAGTTTCTCCAGGTTCATCCATGGTGTTGCAAATGGGAATATTTCATTCTTTTTTATGGCAGAGTAGTATTCCATGGTGTATATATACCACCATTTCACTTTCAATCATCCAGTCATCCATTGATGGACATTTAGGTTGGATCCATGTCTTGGCTATTGTAAACAGAGCTGCAGTAGGGGTAAATACCACATGTGCTCACTCATGTGTGGGAGTTAAGAGAGAAAGAAGGAAGGAAAGAAAGACCACAGTAGTGCACTGGTCTTGCAGAGGGAGGGAACATTCCTAGGGCTACAAAGTGAAGGTGGGGGGGGAAAGGGGGGAGAAGAGGGAGGTTGGAGAATAATTGGGTGGGGGAAAGCAAACAAGCAAAAAACTCGTCAAATTATATTTTTAAAATGGATACATTTTATGTATAGATTATGACCAATAAAGTTGATTTAAAATAAAAAAAAAAGAGATGCTTTTTAAAAATTTGTTCCTTGAAGGGCCCAAGGCTGATTCATGAGACTGGAAATAAGATACTAAACCTTGTACATAGATAGATGTTAAGGTCATGTGGGATACTAAATTTAGACTGGATGACAGAGAGTAAGAAGGTGGCACACATTCTGAAAGAGAAAGAGAAAGACCCAGAGCGTTAGGAAAGCTAAGAACACACAGCAGAGAGAGTGAGTATAAAAACATCTTGAGAAATTTTCAAGATGGGATACAATGGCCTGCAGTGACTTTTCAAAAAATTTTATCTTGTTAACTTCCTGTATGAGCTGTGTGGAAACAGGAAATTGTATTTTTGCAGGAAGCTTTCATTTTCTGATTTATGACGCTCTTACCAATTGAATGAGAGGGCTCACGTTCTACACATTAGATTATAAAGAAAGTCTGTAAAGCCCAACAGATTAGAGGATGCTTCCCTCTCCATAGCTCTTAGACTCAATAGGGTGCAATGAAAACTTGAATATCCACTGGCTAAGACTTATATGGCCAGGTTTCTCCAAGTCCTTATAAGCACAAGAGCTATAGTTGATAGAAAACTCTGATTATTTGTCTATGAAATGTGAGGGGACTTCAATAAGTTTGTGGAAAAATAGAGTTAATAGATAAAAATTTTAAAAAAATTTCTTTGTCACTATAAGCTTCATTGAGTTCAAGACATTTTTGTAAGTGATGAT
>NW_007772851.1:0-4686 GCF_000696425.1 Galeopterus variegatus | reverse complement strand
ATAGAGGAAGTTCCCTTAAAATGAAAATGATTGTGGGTGAGACTGTAAGGAGTGGGCAAAATTGTAAGGAGGAGGATGACTTTTAGAACATCTCAGTTAAAGATAAAAATGAATACTGATAAAAAAGACAACTGGGTTGAGAAAAAGGAAAATTGATAGAGGAAGTTCCCTTAAAATGAAAATGATTGTGGGTGAGACTGTAAGGAGTGGGCAAAAGTGTAAGGAGGAGGATGACTTTTAGAACATCTCAGTTAAAGATAAAAATGAATACTGAAAAAAAAGACAACTGGGTTGGGAAAAAGGAAAATGATATTACGTATTACAGAGACTTAAAGTCTTCTAATTTTTAATTTTGTTATGATTTACTTGAAAACAGAAGGAAGCAAAGGGATCCTGTAAACTTTAAAAAGTACATATCGCCAAATGAGGAAGAATTTTAAAGCAATGTTATTTTCCCTTAAAAATGGTGGAGGAAACCAGCTAACTGCTTTAAGGTGACATACATAAGTGGTGATGCAGCTCCCAATGAGCCTCAAGGGACGTGCTATACTGTAATTAGATTGGCACCCTTCACAAAGTCACTTTCTCGCTTGTTCACACTCTGAATATTTTAATTCTTTTAGCTTATAAATGGTTTTGAAAAAGCCCTCTATGCACTAGAACTATCCAATCCTGTGAGCCCTGCAATTTGATATGCATGAAAATTACCATCTTTTGCTGATTTTGTTTTATGTTTTTCCAAGACACTGATTTTCCTTTGTTTAAACTGATAGTGCTCACGAACTGCTCTACCACAAATTCCACAACGTGGATTAATTTTATTATTGGATTTTTGCAACAATGTGCATCCTGTTGTCCCTGGAAGGTAGTGCTTGTATACACACATCACTTGGTGTGCTGCATTTCAAGCAATGTTGATGCATAGCAAATACAGAACTTTTTAATACACAAGGTGAGGTGTGAGCAACAACTGATGCCCTAGAGAGAAAAGACAATCTCTCAGGTAGACTGAATGCTTACCACATAGAATCAAAGGGCAAGCAAAATTCTGAAGAAAAAAAATAAAAAGAAATTCATGTGGCTGTACTTTAATTGCACTCTTTATATGCAATGAGAGGATATAGGATGGTACAAGACTTCTAGGAAGTGTGAGGTTTTCCATCTGATCCTGTTGTTGTTTAATGGAAATTGCTACTGTTGCCACTTGGGAATGAGAGTGCCTGGTTTCTGTTGGCAGCATCAGAACAAAGGCAGATTTCATTATGCAAAAAAGAGATGCATGTGGCCAGGAAGGCTTGTAGCTTTTATTCTAGTTAACCCTGTCCTGTGTTTTGAATATCCTGTCCAAAACTTATGCTCAAATTTAATTGCCGTCTTGATTGTATGAAGAGGCTGGAACTTTAAGAGGTGGTTAGGACAAACCCACTCCTGTGACGACAGCGGTAGTCACAAATGGATTAATGCTGTTGTCACAGGAGTGGGCTCCTGATAAAAGTGCGTTTGGCTCCCTCTTACCCACTGCTGCTCTCATTCATGCTCTCTTGCCCTTCCACCTTCCGTGATGGGATGACCCAGCATGAAGGCCCTTGCTAGATGCTGGTGCCATGCTCTTGGACTTCCCAGTCTCCAGAGCCATAAGCCAAATAAACTTCTATTCTTTATAAATTACTCAGTTTGTGGTATTTTTCTGTAGCAACAAAAAACAAAGACACCCTGTTCATTGGGTTGCCAATCTTTAACATTCATTGAGCCAGTCTCTAGTGGGAGATGACATGCCGAAAGCGAGGAATCAAGACATAGTAGGAATTGATCCTAGGAGCCCACTTGAACTGTCTTAGAGAAAAGTTGAATGTAGAAGTTATAAAAACATCAATAATAACATAGCAATAAGCACTTTTTATCCAATGCCTACCACATGCCAGAACATAGGTATGCCAGGCCCTTGCTACTCAGACCAGGTGTATCAGTTTCATCTGGGAGTGTCTTATTCAGTTCAGGCTAGTGTAGCAAAGTACCATGTACTGTGTGGTCTATAAACCACAGAAAGCTATTTTTCACAGTTCTAGAGGCTGGAAATCTGAGATCAGGGTGACAACATGGTCAGGCTCTGGTGAAAGCCCTCTTTTGTATCAACTTCTCATTGTGTCCTCACGTGGCAGAAAGAGGGATAGAGAGCTCTCTGAGGTCTCTTTTATAAGGACTCTAGTCCATTCACAAGGGCTCCACCTTCATGATTTCATTACCTCCCAAGGCTCTGCCTCCTAAAGCCATCACATTAGATGTTAGAATTTCAACATATGAATTTAGGGAGAACACAGACAGTCAGTCCATAATAGAGAGCTTGACAGAAATACAGAATCTCAGGCTCCATTCCTGACTTACTGCTTTAAATTTAGCCTTTTAGCAAGATCCTCAGGTGATGAATCTGCACATTTTAAAGTTTGAGAATTGCTTTGGGAAAAACTTTACCAAATTTATCTTAAGACTTATTATCCAGTTTAAGAGCCCAAATTTGTTTCTAGAATGAAGGCCAACCAGCTGTGCCTCTTGGAGATTCCAGTGTAAAACTGAATTCACTTGTGAGATTTACAGATTTTGTTGTATATCCTCATAGAAAAGCATGAGCTGCTAAAATTTGAGGAAGCTCAGCCAGTATTCTATTCCAGCAATTAGTGCAATATTCAGAGGTGGTTGTGGGCTGGGTAATGTATGCTGCTCTGTCATCTTGCTTTAACAATTAGCTTTGGATGGAATCACAGGAGAGATGGAAGGGAAGACAACTGAAATGAGAGGAGAAAGGAGAAGATACATTCTGTTGTTTTGGAATTAGTACTGGGCTTGAGAGCGGACTATGGACATCTGAGCGTGCAGATACATTTTAATATTAACTGACAGAGCCATTGTCTCCCTGGCAACAGCGTCCATGAGTCATTGCCACTTCCATAGCACCTGGTGAGTGTTAGTGTGTGGGTGGGGTGCTCTCACAGAGTAAAGAACCCCAGAGATTTTTCTTTGTGTCTCTCTCTTTCTTGTAGACCAGAATGGTAAGCCTTTTTATTCTACATCCAGAGTGAACATCTTTAGTTTTGCAAGAAACAGATTTCTTATAGTGCTTAGTGGTTTTCAAAGTAAAATTCTCTGCTTCCTCCTCAAAGATCTTCTGTTTTTATATATTTAATGTTTTTCATTTCCAAAGTCTCTTCTGCGTCACTTCTTTCCTTAGTAACGAGTCCATATTCATGGAGGCTGCAACAAAACCTCACTCTTGTCTTCAGGTACAAGTACTGGGGGAGGAAGAAAGACAAGATGAAATTAGGAATGAAATAAGGTGAAGAGACAAGTAATGAAAAGGGGAAGGGATATTTAGCCATAATGGGTTACGAAAAAAGATGGCAACAAAAACCGATACGTGTTCCCAATATTAACTATTTCATATCTAAATGTAACGGTCTGCATGCTCGCCTTTGCTTCTGTTTCTGACACTCAGCAGAACACAGTGATCCTAAATTGCACAGGTATGAACGAAATTGCGGCTTTGCCCAGTTTTCCTTCCTTACCTCCTTCTGAAAGAAGAAGCTGAACGTCACTACAGAGGGGTTTCTTGGGAGAGGTTTATCACACATTTTTGTTCTAACTGTGCTCAGGCCTATACTTTGAAACTGTTTTATTCTGCCATTAAAGAATATGTGAAAATAGGGCTAAAATGAGAGAGAATTTGAATAGTCAGCAAACCACAATATGCTCAGTTCTTCACATTTGTGAAGTGAAACCATTTTCAGCATTTCATCTGTCCTGATACAGTGTCATAAATTTGGATTAATGTCAATTATCCAAATTTACTTCTCTGTACTTTCTCCTTTGAATATGAATGTGAATTTTAATTTAAAGCATTCTTACGCACAAAACTTGCCACAAGAACTATGTTTTAACCACCGTTCTGAGCTATTTCATGCTCACCAAACATCTTCTCTTTCCAAGGTCATCTGTTGCACTACATCACTGGAAATGAAGTGGGACGTATGGTTCTGTTTAATCAGATTTCATGCTCTGCTGCCTCCATCTTATGGCCTGTTTGCTAATTGATCAAGTTTTCAATTAAAGTCGTCCATCTTTGTTTTAATTCTTTGTTAAGGTTTTTATTTCATTAAATGGTTTCATGATATGTGAGCTGCTACAAACCTTTATTATCCGCTTGCTTTGATCAAGTTTTCAATTAAAGTCGTCCATCTTTGTTTTAATTCTTTGTTAAGGTTTTTATTCCATTAAATGGTTTCATGATATGTGAGCTGCTACAAACCTTTATTATCCGCTTGCTTTATCTGCCCAATGTGGAGTCGCTTTGCCCTAAGGAAATACTGTTCTCTTTTTTCTCTGTAACATCATCCCATTTCTCATGGTGAAATTTTTCCTTGGACTGGCTTCGTCTACTACATTCAGAATCTTTGAAATTTCTATTCATTTGTTCATGAGGAGATTAGTTTGCATCATGTGTTATCAGGGTTTTTTAAAAACAAACCCTCTTTGCTCACTTTTCACCTGTCTTGTTCCGTAGCAATCAAGCAAATTGGAAGAATAATCTCCTAAACAGTACCTAAAAAATGACTGCAGTTAATAAATGAACGACATGAGACATTCCCTTTTAGGTTGAGTGCTTCTCTGTGAGGTCTCTAATGAGCTGTAATGTTA
>NW_007772850.1:1704-4687 GCF_000696425.1 Galeopterus variegatus | reverse complement strand
ATGGTTCAGGTATGATCATAGTGGTAAAATAATGACCAATTATAACCAAAAAAGCAGTACAGATTCTAGTTACTCTAAATTCCACAGGAAAGATCAGTTTAACTTTTTGTATTTTATTAACAGTTTCTGTTGTGGTTTTTTTCACCCATGAAATTCAAAAGCTAAAAGTTTTTTTCACCCATGAAATTCAAAAGCTAAAAGAGATCATTATTACTGAGGCAAGAAGTGAGTTTCTCTTCTCAGCAAGAAGTTAATCCCTTGATGTCGTCCAATCTCCAGTAAAAGCTCTAACTCTTTGAGGAGCTCATTTAGGCATAAGGACAGCAAGTCCAAAGGGGCGACGAGAGAGATGCCAGCCAACACACCGAGCTCAGCCCACTGCAATTTCTGATTTGTAAGTCTCCCTGTTTTGAAATGGAATTTATTCTTTTCTTTCATTTTCATTTTGTTTTTAAAAAATCCTCAACTACGAATGCAAACCAGTGAATCGTAAATATGAAGGGAGTCTCTAAAGGCCATCTAGCACGTGTCCTGCTTCTGAGTAAAACCAAACTTCAGAATTTAAGGCTAACTTTTAAAATGTTTCTCCAGAGAAGGCTTTTCCCTAAATCCCCAAATTAGATTAGACTCCTCTAATGTACACTTTCACATGTCAAAACACTTATCCCAAATAGACTCAAATAATTATTTGGACTTTCAGTTCAAGATGGCTGACTAAACTCATACCTTTACCTCACTTCTCTCCCAAAGTCATAATAAGATGATAAAAGGGATATGGCAATACAAGTAAATCCATACCAAGAAGGATACCAATAGACCAGAAAAGTATGGAATCTCCAGAAGATTTAATCCAGGTAGAAGAAAAATCTATGGAGGTAGGAAACCAGAAATCCCATATAAGTGAAAGAAGAGACTTCTAAACAAGTAAATTTTCCTACTAAAGAACAGGAATAAACTGTGATCAGAAGTAGCTGGAGGTAGCAGGAAACTGATTCTGAGAGGCAACCAACACATAATTAAGAATCTGGGGAATAAGTGCATTGGCTCACAACTCTCAGAGCTGCTGACTTGGCCTCAGCCCTGGGGTAGAGCCGTGAATACATTTTTAAGTAGCCAAATAAAATTAGAATTCTGATGAATAAGGCTCCTGGTGTGAGCAATGTGACTAGAGAGATAGGCAGTAGCCCCTATAGTTGACAACTAGCTTGAGGGACAGGGAACCCCACATGCAGAAAACCAGGTACCCAGCCACCCTAAAGAAAAGAGCCCATTTGGCCACAGTCAGCTCTTCCAACCCTCCCCTCTGCTCCAATCACCGTAGCTGGCTCCTGTAATAGGAATCTGTATCCACTACCAGGAGATCAAGTGTCTTCACATACACATCAGACAAACCAAGCCTTTTTAAGAAATATAAACAGACAATAAAAAATTGCCAAACTTTGGAAAAAAATGAAATTATTTCGTTTTGTGGCCTTGTTTCATTTCATTGGATTAACCTCTGAGAAAATAGGGTTAATACAGGAAATGAAAGACAATTTTAAAAGTATATAATTATCCTAAGAGAATATTGCACACATTAAAACAGAGTAGATTGCTGTGAAAAAGATTTGATTACAGTTTTTGGAAATAAAATATGTGATTTTCTAAATTTAAAATATTTCAGCATTTTTTATAATAAAAATAAAATTTCCCCCTGATTACTAGAGATGTCAAGCATCTTTCCATTTTTTGACCTTTTATACTTCCATTTCTGTGAACTGCCTATTTGTATTTTTTGTTCATTTTTTCCTTAGGTCATTTGCAATTTTTTTATTGATTTGCAAGTGCTTTTTTTTATATTCTGTATATTGATATATTACTTGATATATACGAGGCAGATGTTTTCTCTGAGCCTGTCACCTTCTTTTTAACTGTCTTTAGATGTCTTTCAACATACAAGAATTTAAAATTTTTATAGAGAATAGTCTGTAACTATTTTTCTAAACACTTACAAGCTTTACTTTTGCATAGGAATGTCTTCTCCAACCCCAATACAATAATAAAACTTCTTCTGATATAATTATAAATATTAAAACCATCTAACCTCTCTAAATTTTGGTGTCCTCACCTGTAAAATGAGCAAATATCTTCTTTTTGAAGTTGTTGTCAGAATGAATGAAATAATGCACATAAAATACCTGGCACACAGTAGGCACTTGAGAGACTTAAGCAATATAGCCCTATTGTGGAAATAAGAAAATTGAGAGCAATGAATAAAAAGGACACACAGAAATATAACCTCCCAAGTCACCGATTCAGAGCAGCAAGACTAAACGGCCTCTCTTTAGCCTTTGTTATGACCTGCAGAGCTAGCTTTCCTTTTCCATGACTTTACATTAAACAAGTACATAGACACCTGGAAAATAGCTTACCCATCCCCCACATTCAGTAGGGAAGATTGTTGCATGTGCCGAGATTTGATTTGTCATTCTCTTCCTTTCCACCTCCTGCTTGACTGGTCATAGCACGTCTACTGCGTTGTCTTTCTCTCCCTTCGCTTCTCACTCCCTGCCCTTGCTTTGAATCTGTCAATCCACATGCTATGTCCTAAAGCCTGGGACATTGATGGATATGTCACCAGTGAAGGTGCCAGGACCGCCAAACTCCATGGGGAGGAAAGAACATTTGATGTTTCCCTGTCCCCTGCCAACCCCCCACATGTACCAAGTCCTGCTGTTCTAATTCCCAAGGTTCTCATCTCATTATATCTTCCGTAAGTTGCTTCAGCAGCCCCCTGGCCTCCCAGCCTTGCTTGTTACCTCAGCTTCCCTCCACAAACATGTACTCCATTCTGCCACCTTAATGATACTTCTAAAGCAAAATGTTGCTTTTACTCAAAACCCTTCAGGGCTGTGCCACTACTAGCTGTTTGGCACTAGGAAAATGTTTACCTGTGTTGCATCAATTTCTCCATTTGAAGAATAGGCACAATAATGGTATGCCA
>NW_007772850.1:0-704 GCF_000696425.1 Galeopterus variegatus | reverse complement strand
GCCAGTGAGCGGGAACCGGTCTGTATGTGGGATCCGAACCTTCGGCAGGAGCGCTGCCGCGCTTCCCAAGCGGCGCACTAGCGGAGTGCGCCACCGGGCCGGCCGACTAATTCTTGATTATACGTCAATGTTCAGATTCCTCCTAAACTATGTTTCTGTGGCTTCCTCCTGAACTATGTTTCTGACACATAGTAGGCTCTGAACAAATACTTATGAATGAATAACTAACAATCATTGAGTATCTACTCTATATTCATCATTTTAGGTACATTATCTCATTTAATGCTTACAAAATTCCTGTGAAATAGACATTGTTATTCTCAACATTGTGGATGTTGAAACCAAGGCTTAGAAAAATTGAGTAACACGTCCAGGTTTGTACAGTACAAATGGCAGAACTGGCATCCAAATCCAGGCCTGTCTGACTCTAAAGTCTGAGTCTAAAGTGAAATGGAAGATCAAGCAGAACTTGAAAGAAGAGATCATAATAAAATCAAATTTAAAACATGAAGCTTTCTAGAATAAGGTTATCTCGTGCAGAGTCTGCATAGGTTTTCAGAGCAGCACAAAATCCTTAAAGCCTAGCTCTTTCACCATCTCCTAGAGAAAGACGCCAACTCCTGGAGAAAGACGCCAACTCCTAGAGAAAGACCCACACAGCCGTAGGTTCTCTTGGCCAGCAAAAAGATGTAGCAACCATTCCA
>NW_007772849.1:0-4687 GCF_000696425.1 Galeopterus variegatus | reverse complement strand
AAAAAAAAAAAGAAAGAAATGACAAACTTCAAAAGAGGTCATCAAAAAAAGAAAAATGTTGCATAGTCCTAGGACAATCTTCACTGTGGGCAAGGACAGTCAGAGGGAACTTTAGGGAAGCAAGAAGAGGAGAACTAGTGAGAGGCCGAATATTGATTGAAACTACCTTCTGAAAGCCCTTTCTAAATGTGAAAACATAAACAAGTTACCTGGTGGTGTAACAGCTTAAAAGTACCTCCGACTTGACGTGGTCATCTTTCAAAGGCATCTTTTCTGGGTAAGCAAAATTCTAAAGGTAAGGAAACTGCCATTGAAAATAACTAAGCAAAATGAATGTTGGGAATGACCTGGAGGTAGAAAAACATGATAATGCAGGACAGAGGGCAGATGTGTCAGTGTAAGGCCCTTGAGCACATGAGAAGGAGGAGTACCTAGTGTAAAAGTGAAGGGATTGATCATACATAGATTGACTGATCGTACATAGAAGTGTGGATAATTCAACTAAGTAACCAGAAGCCAGGCCCTTCACAATTCAGTGTCCTATTGCTATAATTCCCTTATCCCATCTCATAGTACCCTGTCCATTAATCACTCTATTCCAGCCACATTCTCTGTTCTAGAATAAGCAAAATATGCTCAGCCTAAAGTTACGTGTATATATATATATATATATATATTTCTTTTTCTCAGAAAATTCTTCACATAGATATCCATATAGCTCATTCACTCTCCTCTCTCAAGTCTTTAAAAATACCACCTTCACAGTGAAGCTTTCCATGACTACCCTACTGGAAATTATACCTCCTTCCTGTGCAAATTCCTTGCTTCTTTTGTTCTCAACATTATTCCTCACAATTTAACCTAGTATATTTAATAACAGTTTTGTTTATTTTCTGTATCCTCCAGCTAGAATATGTTATATGATGTCAGATTTCCATAGATTTGGGACATTGCTATATCATTCAACATCCGAAATACTTCCTGGTACATACTAGGTCCTAATGCACATTTGCTCAACTGAATAAATAAATGTATGAAGGAATAAATACAGGGCATGAGCACAAATGTTGTGCTGGTAGATATGG
This sequence comes from Galeopterus variegatus, assembly GCF_000696425.1. NCBI lineage: Eukaryota > Metazoa > Chordata > Mammalia > Dermoptera > Cynocephalidae > Galeopterus > Galeopterus variegatus. The sequence goes on along the minus strand of NW_007772849.1, from coordinate 3,602 downwards.
TAGTAGATGCATGTGAAAATAACTTCCATATTTCTTCTTTTATTTTCTCTCAATAGAACAAAAAGCAAGACCATTGGCCAAAAGGGAGGATGGGAAATGGATAAGGTGCTAGAAATCTGTATGAAATAGTCTTAAGAAGAGTTGAAGAATAAATGGGAATTGCAGTTGCACCGCTCGATCTAAGGCATTATTTGATACTAATGTGTATATATTTTGATAACAAATTATTATGAACTCACCTTTACGAAGACTTAACCTTGATTTTAAGAATTATTTTATTGAAATATGACCTGCATTTCTAAAGTGGTCCAAATAATCAGTGTTTGACCTAATGAATTTTTACAGTCAGATCAAGAAATACAAAATAATCTATTGCTCTTGGAGTTTTCTACATGCGCTTTTGCAATCAGTGTCCTCTAATCCAAGAGTAAACACTCTAATCTATCACCATAAATTAATTTTGCTTGCATTTGAATTTTATATAAGATCTAAAGTACATACTCTTCAAATTTGGGTTCTTTTATTTAACATTTTGATAGTGAGATTCATCCATGTTTTTGCTGTGCTGACCAAATCAAAAAATCCCCTGATATGTGTTCCCTGCTTCTTTCCCTTTATCATTCTTCTTTGAGAATACACCACTCATTTTCTCAAAAAAAAGTCCTATTCCTCTGAATACTATCATCCCTCTGCCGGTCATCCTCTGGATTTTACTATGTCTTTCAGACATCGACTACATCACAACATCCAGTAAATCACAATAACTGCTTAGCTGTTGCTCTGGTAAGCATGCCTACTGATACATCGGAATAAACAAGAAATAATTCATGAATAATTAAGGAAAATACCTGTTATACTTCGTGTCACACCAGGTCAACTCAGGATGTAATCAGCATGTTTTTGTACCCATGTTCCCCCTTAAGTTTGTGAAAACGGCTGTCAAAACTCCACTGCAACCCATTTCTCCATGGAGCTCAGGTGCTAGTCTATAGGACCCAGTTATATAACTGACAAGTGTAAGATTCTGTTGTCTTATGCATTTCCTCTGATTTTTCTAAGACGCATTCAAGACCTCTTTCTGCTGTTTTATGTCAAAAGCAAGACTTCATGCAAACAAAGTAAAATCTTGAGAACCAATGTCCCAGGAACCTAGCCACCAGTTGATCAGCTATAACCTAAACTATTTGGCTTTCAGTACAGACTCAGTAGGATACTTACTATATTTGGAAATGAAAAACTATTTATTTTTAATAACAATTCCCTATCAGAATTTTCATTTATCATAATGATATTGAATTTTATTAAAATTATCTTGTTCAAAGTCCCTTATGGAATAATTAACAATTAATGTAATGAATTACTCCAAGATATTAATGCAAGTAATAAACAAATATTTTCCCTTGAAATATTAGAATGCTCTTTTATTAGACAATGAACATTTTGTAATGTGATGTATTTCTCTCTTAACTTGTGTTGTAGAAACATTAGGGCAAAGCTTTGTGCTAAATGTCCTCCCAACATATCCATCTCTTCCATTTTTTCAGCACACACTTTAGTTTAATAAACCTAAAGTGTCAGATTTTTTTTGGGGGGGGGAAACCAAAAAAAATTTTTTTTTGTAAGTATTTGTTGTATAAAATAATTTATATTAGAATTTTTTTAAAAAAGCACTTTGAAGCATCAACACCTCCCCTGTGTCAACATTCATCCACATCTTTGTCCTCCCCCCAATTTCATCCATACCTTTGTCTTTCTTCTTCACATTGGAAGTTGCCTCCCAGCTTTTGAAGACTATTTTCTCTTTTCGTGACTTTTTTCCAACTTCATTCTGCCTTCGTCTATTACTGCATGATGTAACTTGGGCTTGCCTCTGCTGTTATATTCTCCCCTCTACACAGGCTCTCTTTGTCTTCTTGTTTCTTCTCCTTTACTTACAAGACTTATTTTATATAAATATTTAATCTAATTTTTCAAATTACCATATTTATCAAAAAATAATCCTTTGAATCATAAACACTAACTTTTCTTCCTCAGCACAACCTACCGCTGTAATATTGTTTCATCATTATCATATAATTGAAACTACTTTTGAAGTCTACAATCATCAAATCTTTTTTTTTTTTTTGTCTTTTTCCGTGTCTGGCAACGGATCGCAACCCTCAGTGTTGCCCCCGTACCGGACGGGGGACCGGCAACGGGATTGCAACCCTCGGTGTTGCTCCCACGCCTCGCTCAGCCAGTGAGTGGTAACCAGTCTGTATGTGGGATCCGAACCCTCGGGCGGGAGCGCCGCTGCACTTCCCAAGCCGCGCACTATCCAGTGTGCCACCGGGCCGGCCCGACAATCATCAAATCTTAAGCATCAGAACCAATGACATTTTCTTGGTCCTCCTCTACTTTAACCTTTTAAAATATTTTACTTTATTGTCTAAATTTCTCAAAACTTGCTTTTCTTTTCCATTTTCTGACCTACTTCCACTCTTAAGTGTTTAATACACATTTTGACAGCTATTGGATCATATACGACCAAGGATCAAGAGGAGCCAACATTTTAACTTAAATCTTGATTCCTTTCCATTTAGCCTAGTGTATTTTTTTTTTAATGGAGTTCCTGACTCTGTTAAGGTGTTAATGTGTTACTGTTTCTCTAATTACTGAATCTTGAGGTCCTTATATTTGGCTCTCCCATACACTTTCAATCATCAAATCCTGCTCATTCTGGTGAATGGCAAACCAACTCATATCCTGCTTTTTCATTCAATCTCTTCTTTTCCTCAAGTACGTCTTTATTGGCGCTGGTTTATTACTTTGATACTCAAGTAATCAAGTTCCTGATTTCTAGTATCAGTCTGTTATAATTATTTTTATCCAAAGTTTTCTTTTTTCTTTTTTTTTTTTTTGTCTTTTTTTTGAGACCGGTCACACCGTGCTCAGCCAGTGAGTGGTGACCGGCCATCCCCATATAGGATCCGAACCCGCGGCAGGAGCTCTGCTGCGCTCCCAGCGCCACACTCTCCCGAGTGCACCACAGGCTCGGCCCCAAAGTTTTCTTGTTAATTCATTTAATTTTATTTCCTAACATAAAGTGAAAACATAACATTTGCCTAACCAAAAATATTCTATGATTACTAGTCGTCCTAAAGAAATTTGAAATCCTACAATTTTGATATCAAAGATCTTTATAAACTACTTTCATAAAATCTAAGTAAGATATCATTTTGTTAATTCTAAATCAACCCATGTCCCCTACAGCTGAAAGTATTACAGCTAATATTTTTTGAGTATTCACAGTGTACCAGATGTGGTTATGGACACTTAACAATGATAAAGCTCCAATCATATGTAGGGTTGATGATTAAGCTTTGGCATTGAATGTTGAAGTTACATGCCCAAAGTCACACAACTAGTCAGTGGTAAAATCTGAATTTTATTCCTGGCATCTGTCTTGAAATTTTTTGCCCTTAAAAACTAATGCAGCTTTATAGGTACCATTAGGTAGATGCAAACTGTATTGAGACTATAGAACAAACCTGTTTCATTAAAAAAAAAAGCATAATTTGTGATTTTTTATACTTCTCAAAGCACCTTCTTTTATTAAGTAT
>NW_007772848.1:0-4687 GCF_000696425.1 Galeopterus variegatus | reverse complement strand
TTTAAAACATTTGGCCTTATGCTCAATAACACTTAGATTTTAGAATTTTGCATTTAAAAGGGACCTTAAACCAGTTTTTGCCCACCCAAACTAGCTCTTTTCTTGACTGCTACCAATAACAGGGATCTCACTTTAAAACATTTGGCCTTATGCTCAATAACACTTAGATTTTAGAATTTTGCATTTAAAAGGACTTTAAACCAGTTTTTGCCCACCCAAACTAGCTCTTTTCTTGACTGCTACCAATAACAGGGATCTCGCAATGTCACGAGGAAGCCCTTTCTGCTGTGTAAAGGGCGTTCTTATCACAAGGTCCTAGAATCTTAGACTTGTAATACACCCAGAAGGTGGTCACCCTCCAGCCAATGGAAATACCTCTCTGCAACGAACCAACAAATAACCTGACTAATTCCCTTGAAACACGCACAATTTGATGTAATTGTGGTTTTGAATCCAAATTAATTTCTTTCCCAAATAAATATCTTCCACCATACAAGAATACATGTGATTTCTGAATTGTACCACCAATGTCATACTTTATCTAGCTCTTTTCCAATCCAAAGTTTGATCCACTTGCCTAAGAGTACAGACTCTAGAGACCTCTACAGACTGCCTAAGCTGAAATATCATCTCTGCCATTTACCAGCTGTGGGACTTTGATTGAGTTACTTAATTTCTCTGAGCCTCAGTTTCCCCATCTGTAAAGATGAAACCTACCTCTTAGGGCTATTATGAAGACTAAGTAAGATAATATACATAAATAAGATAACATACATAAACTGCTAAGCACAGTGTCTGGCATTTATAAAAGCTCAATAAATATTATCTCCTATTATTAAAATTAATACCTTTACCTATGACGTTAATGATGGCTTTCAAACATTTTTTTTTCTAAAATCCCAGTATTTAAAATAGATAAAAGAAGTATTGCTCTGCTAACTTCATGGATGGGTGTCCCAGAGTCCCACCGCCTCTGCCTTTTCTGTCCCTACTCCCCCTTCTTGGTGACCCCTGAGACTCCCCACTGGAACCTTAGGACTCTACCCAGCATAGTTTGAAAACTAATAATTAGTCATAAATGAAATGCTTCACTAGAAAAAGCCAATTGCAAAAACACATGGAACATGTATGAGTTTCTCTTGCTGCTGTGACTAACTTAGTGGTTTAAAAAACACAAATTTATTATCTCACATTTCTGTAGTTCAGATGTTTGACACAGATTTCACTAAACTAAAATCAAAGTGCATGCAGGGTTGCGTTTCTTCTGGAGGCTCTTGCAGGGGATCTGTTTTCTTGCTTTCTCCAGCTTCCAGTTGTCGCCCACATTCCTTGGCTCATATCCTCCTCCTTCCAGCTTCAAAAACAGTAATGTAGCATCTCTCAGATCCTGCTTCCTTTGACACATCCCCTTCTCTGACTCCCTCTTCTGCCTCCCTCTTCTATTTATAAGGACCCATGTAATTACATTGGTTCCACCAAATAATCCAGAACGAGCTCCCTATTATAAGGACATCTGGTTAACAACATTAATTCCATCTGCAACCTAATTCCCCTCACCATGTAACCCAACATAAGATATTCACAGTTTCCAGGGATTAGGACAGGGACATCTTATTCTATCTGCCATAGTAGTCACTAGAGACCTTCTTAGAGACAAGCCTGGTAAATTTCTTAACATTTAGGGACATAAACATCCTATCCACTTCACTATATCTTGCAGCCATCTTTTTCTTAATTTTCTCCAACTTTTTCTTAATCTTAACAGGAGAATCTGACAAATGCCTGCTGCAATCAAGACACGGTCTGTGGCATTACCCAGACTTACCAGATATGACCGTCCTTTCAGGGTTATTCATTACAAGCAATAGAAAATGACTCCGGCTGATTTGGGTCTAGGAGGCATTTGTTAAAATGTTATTTTGAAGCAACACAATGCCTCTGGAGGGACAGAGAATCAGTCAGAGGTCAAGCAGCCAAGAACAGCCCCCCAAATCATATGGTAGAACTAATCTGGGCAGAAATTATTGCTGGTGCCACTCCAAGCCCACTGCATGGACAGAAGATTCTGTCATGAGCATTACTGCCACCACCGGTGCTGGAAACCCGATCAACAGGGCTGATTCTTCACCCACTGTCTGCTTCTTGGCATTTCTTAAACCCAACTGCAAGTCATGGGTGGCTGCCTCTGATTAGCCAAACCGAGAGCAGCTGTCAATGCCCTCACTGCAAGGGAGACTGGAAACTGAGGGTGTAGCATTTTCAGTTTTATGATGGAAGACTGGCTCCAAATCACACCAAGATCCATAAAGAAGAGAATTTCTCCAAATTCATCCAAATGGTGGGGAGGTGAAAAATAATGACAAATATCCACAGTACCAGTCTAGGAAGCTTATTTTTTTTAAAGAGAAATAAAGATATTTGGAATTACTAGTTCTTGATAAACCCATTATGGGTCCAAACTGATGCCTACTTTCTTTTCTAAGGGCAAAAACCCCTACACCATTTAAATAACCATTTCTAGTTCATTGCCAGAGCCTGACCTTGAGCCATAATTTCTAGAACCCAGGTTTTGAAGATCAAGAAAAGATATGCCCCATCCCCAGTCCTCTGGCGTCCTTCTCCCCTCACAGTTTTTCAAATAAGATGGACAGGGATTCCACAAAGATCTGTGCAAGTCCTTTCAGGACTCTGGGCTATCATTCATGTGAGACTACAGAGCTGAATTAATTAAGAGCAGTGAGGTGTTCGTCTTTCTCCTATCTCTAATCTTGAGTTTCAATCTTTCCAGATTAAAGTCCTTTTGCCTTGATGACTTGAGCAGCTCGGCATTCTCTCTGATGACTGTCTTCATTATGCCATCTTTTCCCATGCTGTGAACTCTCCTTCCTCTCCCACCATCTATCTCCAAATAACACAATAAACACCCTCATTTTTAATCTTTCGTGGTTTTTCAAAAGCCGTAGCTCCCTTGAGATTAGCCTTTCTGACATGGTTGTTACAAACGTGGGTCATTTCTCCAGGTGTTTGGCTGTATGCCCTTTCTCAATACCTGTGTTTTTAAAACCCACACCTATCAGAGATGATGCTATGGAGTCAAATTGCTTTCAAGTTCACCCATATCAAGATCATACAATGGAAGAAATATGGATGTTGAGATCAGATTCACAAGGACTTGAATCCTACCTACATCCTCACTAGCAATGCAAGCTTTATCTCTAAAATTAGGCTAATAATACCTGCTCACTATCATAGAGCTGCACAACTGAGTGTCTTTGTGGTCGTATCTTGTGGGCATGCTTTTACTGAATTTCTCTTGGGCATTTTTGCTTCAGTGAACACAGAGTTTTGTCAGTTTGTCGGAACTCCTAACAGGTGGACAGATAGCCACCAAATTTGGAGGGTTCTTTGAAGTAGCCCAACATAAAATACAAGGCTATGCAGTATGCATAAAACTCTTTGGGGAGCCAACGGCATTTCAAAATATATATAAAGCATCCTCCAGAACAGAGCTGTTCCTAGGATATGCAGGGACCTGGGAAAATTGTTTTGGTGGGGGCCTCTCATACAATCAATTTAATTTTAAAATATATCACAAAATTCATGTAAAGCATAGTGATTTATCAATGAAGACTTAGGAAGATGGGCAAAGAAGAGGTAATAGCATACTTGTTTATTGTCCAATCAGTGCACATGAAGATTCTTCTCAGGATATGCAGGGACCTGGGAAAATTGTTTTGGTGGGGGCCTCTCATACAATCAATTTAATTTTTAAATATATCACAAAATTCATGTAAAGCATAGTGATTTATCAATGAAGACTTAGAAAGATGGGCAAAGAAGAGGTAATAGCATACTTGTTTATTGTCCAATCAGTGCACATGAAGATTCTTCTCAGTGTCCAGTCTCTCCCTCTTCCTAATCATGTTCAGAAACCATCTTGTGATGGTTAATTCTATGTTCCAACCTCACTGTGCCACAGGGTGCCTAGATATCTGGTCAAAAATCATTTCTGGGTGTGTCTGTGAGGGTGTTTCTGCATGAGATTAGCATTTAAATCAGTCAACTCTGGAAAGCAGATGGCCCTGCTCCATGTGGGTGGGCATCATTCAATCCATTTAGGGCCTGAATTAAACAAAAAAGGTGGAGGAAGGAGGAATTCACCCCATTTTTTCCTACCTTCCTGATTGACCTGGGACATCAGTCTTCTCCTGCCCTTCAGCTGGAATTTTCACCATCGACTCCCCTGGTTCTCAGACCTCCAGACGCAGGTTAGGATTATACCAGTTTTCTGGGTCTCCAGCTTGCAGACAGTATAACTTTTCAACTTCCATAATCATGTGATTATGGAATGAACATATATATCTCCTGTGTGTGTGTGTATATCCTAATAGTTCTGTCTCTATGGAAAACCCTGATATACATCTCTTTGTGTACTTTCTTTTCTTTTCTTTTTTTTTTTTTTGTCTTTTTCGTGACCGGTAAGGGGATCACAACCCTTGGCTTGGTGTCGCCCACACCGCACTCAGCCAGTGAGCACACAGGCCATTCCTATATAGGATCCGAACCTGCAGCGGGAGGGTCGCTGCGCTCCCAGCACCGCACTCTCCCGAGTGCGCCACGGGGTCGGCCCGTGTACTTTATTTTCAAAGGTCTGTTTCTGGCTAGTTTTATATCTCCCACCATGAAA
>NW_007772847.1:0-4687 GCF_000696425.1 Galeopterus variegatus | reverse complement strand
CCTCGGCGGGAGTGCCACCGTGCTCCCAAGCAGCGCACTGTAGCAGTGCGCCACCGGGCCGGCCCGTTCTATAGATTTTTTGATGAACATCACATGAAATGTCTTTTTCTAAGGAGGCCATAATTTTCTCTTTCCACCAATGTTAAAGCTCTGTCTCCTATTTCCTGCCTATAGTTCTTTATTTTTATATAGAGAGGTAATTTTCTTCTTCAATGTTTGTTTAGTGTCTACTTCTAAGGTATAAAGTTACCAGAATAGCAAAGCTATGGAGTGAGTTATAATGGAAAGTTTTTAAAGCACAGAATGGATCTACAGTAGAGACAAGGAGAAGGAAGCATTTTCATTAGGACATTGCATGTACAATCTCCAAAGTAAGGGAATTATATCCTTAAAACTGCAACTAATTGAATGAAGAAATAAGAAGAGTTCGTATACACAAAGTTTTGAATTATATTTGATGAGAAAGAATACTTTTGACTCTTGCTATGCTATCAGACCCCAGCTTTTAAAGAAATAAACCATCCCCTGGACATATAATTAGAAAGAGAATGTTGGAAATAATTTTCCAATTTAGAAGCATGAGCCAGAACCAACATTCCTACTACAGATTAATACCATGCATACACAATCCAGAAATACCCCTAGCTAGAGCTAGTGACTGGCACAGCCACCTCTGTCCTCTGCTATCTGCTCTGCTCCAGCACTCTCTTGGGTAACTCAAGTCAGTTTCAAAGGCTTTCACCCTGTGGTATCAGAGATAAGGATTGTCTCAGGCTTGCACAGACAATAAATACCGACCACAGTAAGGTGCCATTTCCCACCCAGAAGTGCTATCAACTGAAAAGAGAACGTTCTTTGATCTTATCCAGGGACTTCATGCCATTTTAAGTTACTCCACTTTGGCATACTATTTCCCAATTCCACAGTCATTTTGGTTGTTTATTCATTTGAACACTTGTGATCACTTCGTTTGTAATTATTTTCCAGAAAATATAAACCCGGAAAAAATAAACAAGGATTCAAAGCACTTATTTTATCATGTGCAAAGGATATAGAGACTTCCTCGTGTGCAAAGACAAACTGGTAACAACGATGTCATCTCTATTAGTAGCTTATGACTAACATGCTTCTCTGTGATTCAAGTGACATCTTCTAATAAGACTTTAGACTTGTGGTTTTCTTCCAAGCTGGGCTCTGGTGCCAAGATGCCTTTGGCTAAACTAATAAACTGGTGATCAAGCAGATGTGACTTTGTTACCAAAGATTAGGAGGGCTACAGAAAAAGTAAACCAAAGACTACAAGCTATAACACCATTACCTGGTATAGAAATAACTGAAGGAATAGAAAATATATATATATATAAACAGAGCTTTCCCCAAAACTGTATCTTTACGGCCCCCCTTGTCAATGCAAAGTATATATTCCTAAACATCTGGTAATCTTTACTAGTCTTAGAAAGATGGAAGCGGACAGAAGTATGTGAGTTGTGGTGGTGATTAGAGAGTTATAGACAAATAGGAGGAGCTTAGTGTTTACCATCTCAACTACAGATCTATGCACCTGGTCATAGGTCAACACATGTTTCATTGTGAACCACCTAAAATATGTTTAAGTGAGTGTATGTTGCTTATATCCATGCATTTGAGCTATAGAGAAAAGCTTAAGGAATGCGTAGGGCAGTCTCTACATTTGAGATAATCTGAAAAAACAAAAGCTGAATTAAATACCTGTGATCATATTCACATGATTGTATGTAATATCTAAACCCATTTTAGGTAGGGAAAAGGGAATATTGGTCAAGTTGGAACCAAGTATTCAACGATATTTCAGAAAATGGTCCAAGGGCTCCATTTGCCTTTACTGGATGGGAAAGGCTTTAAGAATAAGCTGGATTTTGAACTGAGTATTGAAGAAAGTTTAGAAATGAATGTAGATGAGTGTGGGTAAAGGCTTACAGCCAGATCATGGAGAAAGATGGAGAAATAGAGAAAGAGCTGGGTACAACAATGGGAATGTTGATTGATGACTCAAAATCCAAGTTAGCCATTTGAGGGATTTTCAGAAAAGAATTATGTGATCCCGGCAATGGAACCTACTTAATGGTATTTAGATGAACTTACCTGTAGAGAAGAGGGTCTTGAATATGAATGGTGAACCAAGAAATAGTAGCTGAGACCAATGATAATCAGAACCCAGATGAGGGATGTGACTAAAACAACATGGAGTAATAGAACGTAGTACTTACAGTAAACTCTAGCATTACGAGGGAATACAAGAAATAGTAGCTGAGACCAATGATAATCAGAACCCAGATGAGGGATGTGACTAAAACAATATGGAGTAATAGAACGTAGTACTTACAGTAAACTCTAGCATTACGAGGGAATACAATTTGCTGGGGCCTGACTACCCTGATTTTTCTGGGAACAGGAAAGACTGCTTCTAGGCAAATCAAAGGATGACTCTATCTACAGTAAACTGAATAAAGTGCTCTTCCCCTCTTTTTCTTCTTTTCCACTACACACTAGAAATGGATTTTATTATTATTTTAAATAGGTAAAGTATAACACAAAACTAAATGGTATGAAATATAATCTCATCTTTGTTCTGATTCAGAAGGAACTTCAATTAATTTCTTATAATGCCTTTAATCTATTATTACAAATGTTGGCAAGGATAAGTGGAGAGAGTACAGAGGAATAATATTTAACAATTATTGGGCTCCTTCTATGTTGGGTACTCTGCTAGGGACTTTACATATATTTTTCTATATATTAATATCATTCTCTGTATTTATAGATATTCCAGCAAAATCTCTTTCTCTGTTTTAAATAATAAAGTTTATTGCATATTGTATATAATATTGTTCATTAGCTTAATTGTTTAAAGGAAGGAAGAGTTAGGGCAAAAACCAGTGCAAAATGGCAGCCACTTAAAAATAAAGGTGTTAAGAAAAATTAAGAACTTTAAGGGTTTTTTTTGACATGCTTAACATGAAGATATATAGCCATATATCTAGATAGAGATTTTAATTAAAAAAAAAAATCCAGCAAAAGAAGAGTGTCATACTTTTAAAACTAGAAAGTTCTGTAGATACACATGGCTGGATTTCAGGATAACTATTAGAACAGAAAAGCTAATATTTTGAATTATTTGCTGCAGTTCTGAGGCATTACTGCAGTGACTTTAATCTACTCCTGTTTCCATGGGGTGACAGGCTAATTTTGTGGACGATTAGGAATCTTGAGCAATATCAGCAGAGATGTAAGATAATCTTAGGCAAGACTCGTATTTCTGCACATCACTGCCAAAGCTAGGCTTTTATCTCAAGATAGCCTGTTTGGAAGATTCACTAGTTATAAAGGAATTTTATTTTGCGTCCACACGTACTTACTGAGTATTTAGTGTGTAGGTCACTAGGTACATTCCCAAAGGAACATAAAGTTGAAAGCCTGAAAATGCATTTTCGCTAAGATGTGTCACATTAAGTTTGAAGAGTTCCAGCAAAGAAATGCCAGTGTATTAATTACTCTATGTTCTCTAGCCCTTTTGGTGGGGTCTGTCTATATAGTACATGGGATTAGCTAAATCACTAATTCCAGTTCAGGCTGAGTAAGAAATGCTTGCTTTCAAATTAGATAATAGAAGCACTGTTGCCAAGCACTGTCAGGTATTGCAGATGAAAAAAACACAGAATATCTCAATTCATACTTTATTCTGTCCTAATAGGGAAAACTGAATTGGAATTTCTAAAACTGTTAGGTGTATTTATAGAAAAAAACCCTCATCAACTCTAGGTATGTGATATTCTGGTACTACATAAATATTTGTAGAGCAGGTTTTATATGCTGCCCATTTTACAGAGCAGAATAAATAATATGGTAATATGTGTATAAATTGAAAATTCCCTGAAGGGAAGGCTGCAGAGCAATAGGTTATCAAAGTATTCTACATTGTATATTAGAATCAATGGAACTAAAATATAAAGAAATTTTGAAGTTATTTCTCAGAAGATCAAATGATATATTGTGTTGAAAATGACAGGGCATGTTTATAGTAATATAATTCAGTCAAAAATAAAACCCCAACTCGGGGTATTCAAAACTACAAATTGCATCCCAAACAGGAGTGACTAGAGAAAACTATAGAAAAGTCTGATCAAGCATTATTAATGCTTAGTAGTTGGATAAAATGTTCTTTAAGCTTTTCTTTATTATTATTTCTTTTCAATGTTATTCCCTATGGTGTCTTCAAGTTTAATTGAGCTTAAATATACAATATGCAATCATATAATTCATGACTTGAAATTGCAGAGAAACAGAGGTTTATAAATTGTGGAGAGAATAGAACATCACTTGGCATTTGGATGAAATGTTTTCTCTCAGTGTATTTTCAAATCCATTTCCCCCTTGTTTTATTTTAACAAGATTCATATAATATAGTTAAATTTGGCCTTTAGAATTATTCACATTTTACTGTAGAAAATGAGTTTGTTTCCTGCAATGAAAGTAGATATGGAATTTTTATTCATGCTACAACTCTATCACCCTGATGTTCTTGCCAAGAAAGTTTGCAGCCTTTTAGAAGTAGAAGCAGGATAGATGTCAATAAAAAGTTGAAAATAAGAAAAGAAGAAATTAATAATAATAATAATAATAATAATAATAATAATAATAATAATAATAA
>NW_007772846.1:0-4687 GCF_000696425.1 Galeopterus variegatus | reverse complement strand
TTTTTTTCTGCTATCTCATACCATAAAGAAAAATAAATTCCAAATGGATTGAAGATAACTAAGTATAAAAAACAGAGTAAGCGGGCCGGCCTGGTGGCGCACTGCTACAGTGCGCCGCTTGGGAGCATGGCGGCGCTCCCGCCGAGGGTTCGGATCCCACATACAGACCAGCCGCTCACTGGCTGAGCAAGGTGCGGGCGCAACACCGACGGTTGCGATCCCGTTGCCAGTACGGGCACGACACTGAGGGTTGCAATCCGTTGCCGGTCACGAAAAAAGACAAAAAAGGAAAAAAAAAAAAAAAAAAAAACCAGAGTAAGGTATTGTATATCACAAAATAGCTAGAAGAGAGGATTTTGAATGTTCTGACGACAAAGAAATGATAAATATTTGAGGTGATGGATATGTTAATTACCCTGATTTGATCATTACACAATGTATACAGGTATTAAAACAGCACATTAAATATGTACATATGTCCCCGATAAGTATGTACAATTATTATGTATTAATTTTAAAAAACAGTGAAATCTTTGGCAGACTCAAATACAGATGAAACTAAGTCCCACTTAGAGGGAAGTGTTCCACTAAAACTATGTCAGATTTTGAGCCTTTCTGGGGCTAAACTCAAATCTCCCAAAGAGAAGAACTGAATTCTCCACCATCTTTCAGGGTTGAGTAGGCAGATCTGCCAGGTGTTTAGTCAAAACCCCAGAAGTTTTACTCATGGGGTAACATGTTACTCATGAAATAACAGGCAGGTGCAAAGCAGGGGTGGACTGAGTATTGTTTAAAATGCAATCCCACCACACCCCAGATCAGTCTCCAATTACCTTGCAGTAATCAATATCTCACCTCATCTGCCTAACAAAGGGAAGGTGGAAACCTTCATTCATGGAAGATATCATGTAGAACATAAAATATCTAGCATATAATAAATAATAATAATAATAGATATGCAAAGAGGCAGGAAAGAGTTACTGATAATCAAAAGCAAAAACAATAGGAACATCATATCCATGGATGATCAAAACATTAGAGATGGGAGGAAAGGACTTTAAAATAACTGATTAACATGCTTTAAAAAAATAGATGAAAATGGATGAAAAGACAGGGAGTTTCACCAAAAAATTTCAATCTATAAAAAAGAACCAAATGGGCTGGCCCGGTGGCGCACTGGAGAGTGCACCGCTTGGGAGTGCGGCGGCGCTCCCGCCGAGGGTTCGAATCCCATGTGGAGACCGGTTCCTGCTCACTGGCTGAGCGTGGTGCGGGCGCAACACCGAGGGTTGCGATCCCGTTGCTGGTCAGTAAAAAAGACAAAAAAAGGAAAAAAAAAAAAAAAAAGAACCAAATGTAATTCTAGAATAAAAAAGAGCTAAAATTAAGAACCCTTTGGGTGGGTTTAGTAAGAGATTTGACACAACAGAGAATAGGATTAGTGAACTCAAAGACTGATCAATGGAAAAATCCAGACCAAAGCACAGGAAGAACAGAACAGAGTGTAAGATAATTTGGGATACACATTCAAAATTCTTTCAGAGGCTGGTTAGCTCAGTTGGTTAGAATGTGGTGCCAATAACACTAATGACTGGGGTTGGATCCCTGTACTGGCCAGAAAAAAAAAAAAAAAAAAAGAAAAGAAAAGAAAAGAAAAGAAAGAAAGAAAGAAAGAAAGAAAGAAAGAAAGAAAGAAAGAAAGAAAGAGAGAAAGAGAGAAAGAAAGAAGAAAGAAAAGATCAAAATGCTTACAGACATTAAAAGGTTAATAAGGGGATACTATGTTTTTGGTTTTGCTTTTTGGCAGCTGGTCAGTACAATAAGGGAATACTGTGAATAACATCCCCTTTCCTGCTTCCTCTGGCCAGAAGCACTAGTTTCTCTTAAGAGTTTTAGACTGTACCCACCCCCCGCACTCCTACGCAGTTGTATACTAGTGGGCCACCCTCTAGATAAAGCAGTTAAGAGAAAGAGAGAGAGAAAGAGAGAAAGAAAGAAGAAAGAAAAGATCAAAATGCTTACAGACATTAAAAGGTTAATAAGGGGATACTATGTTTTTGGTTTTGCTTTTTGGCAGCTGGTCAGTACAATAAGGGAATACTGTGAATAACATCCCCTTTCCTGCTTCCTCTGGCCAGAAGCACTAGTTTCTCTTAAGAGTTTTAGACTGTACCCACCCCCCGCACTCCTACGCAGTTGTATACTAGTGGGCCACCCTCTAGATAAAGCAGTTAAGAGAAAAGAGAAAGATAAATGAGACAAGAGGCCCATTTCCTGATTCCTCTAAACCAAGAGATGAGTTTTTCTTTTGGTGTTTTAGGTGAATGCGGCTAGCCTTTGGGCAGGGCCCAGAGAAAAAATTTTAAAAAATGGGGACTCTTTTTACCATTAAGAGAGGGTGACCCCCAAGTTCATACATAATTAGCTTCTGTGAAACTGCTTGCTGTGTGACAAGGTAGATTAATTAAGTTTAAATAGTGTTTGAATTGCTTTAAAAATGTTATTGTTTAAAAATCCCCCTAAGCTCTTTAGACCCCCCCTTGATAGAAGTTAAAGGCTAAATATAAGACTGCACTTAGAGAAGTTTGAATTTTGTTTGATGTTCCCCACCCAAGCTGCCCCTGAGCAATTAACAGGCTTGTTTCAGCTGCTGTTATCAGCTTGTGCTAGGCCTCCCCAAACCCCCTAGGGAGGTTATATGTGTATGTGTGTGACTATATGATAACTATAATTGTATGGCTATTTGATAATTTTAACTCTGTGACTAATGTAAAAATGTATCTTTTAAAAATCCCTCTAAACTTCAATTCAGGGCTGCTCCCTTCCGAGACTTTCTTGGAGGGACAGTCACTGGCCAACCAATAAAGACACCTTTTTAAATTCTCAATTGGGTATTCTGGTTCCTTTTCCATGCGGCAGCCTCACAACACTATGTGGCTACAGGGGCTCCTTTTCTTGGTTTGTAAAAGGAAAGTATAACTTTAGGGCCAGCCTGGTGGTGCACTGGAGAGTGCGCTGCTTGGGAGCGCAGCGGCGCTCCCGCCGAGGGGTCGGATCCCATGTGGTGACCGGTTCCCACTCACTGGCTGAGCGTGGCGTGGGCGCAACACCGAGGGTTGCGATCCCGTTGCCGGTCAGTAAAAAAAGACAAAAAGAAAAAAAAAAAAAACTGTATAAAAAGTGTTTGTGTTAAGAGCCCGGGGCTGCTTCTGTCCTGAAAATAGAGCGACCCCAGCATGCTGGATTAAAAACCTCATGTTTATTGCAACGGTCTCTGTCTTATGGTCTTTGTGAGGTGAGCCATCCTGGTGTGTGGGATTTGTGCATGGTGCACGGGTCTTACAGGTTCTCTGGTTGGAAAGATGGACAGTCTCTTGGGAGTTATTGCTACTCATGCTGTGATGCAGGCTGTCTCAAGTCAAATCCAGAAGATAAAAAAGAAAAAAAAAATATGGGAAGCTCGTCATCATATTGTTCATTCTCCAAGTTTTGACTTCCTTCTTCAACCTGACTGCTATTGTTTAATTTTCAAGAGTGTTCTGGGAGTTGCTTTTTGTATGCTTTTGAAAGTTTTGTATTTTGTGATTGTAGGAGAAATAGGCTGTTGTAGACTTATTGCATCAAGATGCCAGAAGCTCATGTATTTTTATTTATTTATTTATTGGCAGCTGGCTGGTTTGGGGACCCAAACCTTAACCTTGGTGTTACAACACTGCTCTCTGACCAACTGAACTAACTAGCCAGCCTGTTCATGTGGTTTTTAGTAAATTTATTTTTATGTCTGTGATACTTAGTTTCTTCTAAACATGTATATAGTACCTTATATGGCAATACCAATAGGACTTATCCTATTTTAATTATTCGTTCACATGTCAGTGTCTCCACTAGACTGAGCTCCTCTGGTGTTTGCTCATGTTGTGAGAGATGCCCTCACCCGTCCAATGCCAAAGTATGGACACAGAGACACGAGGTACAGCGAAGTGAGACTTTAATGGTGGTCTTGCAAGATTGGGTGTCTGATGAACAAGGCACACCTGAAACAGTTACATCGAGCAATTTATTCTCTAGTGCACAAGTCCCTCCCCAGTTCCTCATTGGCTGAGTACTATGGAGTTTACAATCTTCCTGAATCTCACCTAAGTTTTATTACTTCCTTACAAGGCATTTATTGTCCCCTTCCCACTGGCAGAAAGGGGTGGGCTCAGGACAAGCCTGCAAAAAAGGCCCACCAGAAATCCTGAGGAGAAAGAACCAGGAAGTAAAAAGAACAAGGTGACCAGCCACCATTTTGAGAAGACACCCTAGGGAAAGTGCACTTCCAGGGGTTATCACACCACAAGTTAGTCAAGCAACCCTTGTTAAGCTATTCTTGAAAATGAATCACTTAGGCTATTTTCCCACAATGTCTTATTCATCCTTGTATACATAGTACCTGGCACAGCATGTACTCATATATACTGGTACCAGTACAGTATGTGCCACAGTGCCTACTACAGCATGTACCAGTACATTGCTATTAATTGAAAGAATACACACAGAGGCTTCACAATCTAAAAGGAAGCTGGGGTTTTAAAACCAAAAGCAAATGAGAGTCCGCTTTTAGGTATCTACTGTAGGCAAATAGTAGGTTGCTAATGCAAATAATCCTAAGAATTAGTCTACATTTAAAGAAGTTAAGCCTCCTTGA
>NW_007772845.1:0-4688 GCF_000696425.1 Galeopterus variegatus | reverse complement strand
AGCACCCAGAGTCAGGACGTGTTTGTTTTTGCAATTTTTTTCTTAGAAGTTTTATAGCTATCCTTTGAGGAAAACTTTTGGAAAAATACTCAAGGTACAACCCAATAATTTACAAATTGGAATAAGATAATTGTATTTTCGGAAGTCTAACGATACCAAATTAAAGTTAAATGATTTGGACAAAGGTATTCTTTTCAAAACTATCTTGTCAACTTTTTTGGTTTTCTGTGTCTATGGCGATCTGTACATGTAAAGACCGATCAGCCAAGCTCTGTGCTCTGTATTTAAAAACTGCACAGAATTTCAGCACCTGATAAACTGCACAGAATTTCAGCACCAGTTTTTAGAAAAAACTGAATCATATGTACTTCCTAAAAAATCTAATTATATGAAATGATAACCCGTAAATCTCACTTTTTGTATGTCTAAAAATCAATACTATCTTTAACTTTTTAACTTTATCTCCAGCTTTCTTCATTCTTTGACACTTCTAGAAAGTCTAATTATTTTGGCTGGGAGAATAGACAGGAGCACGTCTTAATTTGTTTAGGGGCAAATAGGATGGAAGGAGTTCATTATGCAGGTAGAGACAACAGTGGTAAAACCTTTGGAAAGAATTAAAATTGACTGAGAATATAGACAGAGGGAAGAGAAGGAAACAGGTTTTTAAATATCTTTAATTCTTTATGTTCTTCAAGCACAGAGTCTTTAAGGAAGTTTCACATCCATTGTCTCATCTTTCTAAGCAGGTGAAGTCATTTAGTAGTAGACCTGGGACAAGAGCCTGTTTGATTTCTTGGCCAGTCCTTTCTCTGTCCTATCACATTCTTAAACTAGTTTCTGATTCAAGAAAATAAAAGGAATAGAATGGGAAAGATAAGAATGATTTAAAAACGTTCTCTGGGGAGAATCTGGGATTAGAGGCAGTAAGACTATTTAACTTTTATGACATACCAGAGAAGTTTTCAAGTTTTCTAATGTCTTAATATAGTAGTTAGACAATACTGGTTTCTCTTTTAGTAGCTGCATGAAAAGGAATTTTAAATGAGGTGTTCTGGAAACTAAAAGATGGCCAGTCTTTTAGTGTAATGCTAAGTAATATATTGTATGTGACTCTCTTTTCTTAGATCATTTGCATATCTTACGATAAAAGACAGAATACCACAGATCTTAACTAAGGCTATTGACACATTGCATCGGCATAAAAGTGAATTTTTTGAAAAACATGGAGAGGTAAGAGTTGTGTTTTAACTTTAAGTTTTTGTTAACTCTTCAACAGAAACACAATAAGTAGTTACTGCAGGTTTTAATTTTCATGTAAAATATAAAAATACATGAGCCAAATATTTATCTAGTTGTAATGTAATATGTTGAAATGAAGTATAATCATGAGGTTGTCAAGGATAGAACAGGCAGTCTCCAATTTAGAAAAGAATTATATTCCAACAATTTATTTTGTCATTTATTTAGACCTCAGAACATGTTTTTGAATAGATACAGTGTTGTAAGTGGTGACTATGTTGCTGACTTGCTCAGAAAAGCATTTTTAATTTCAAATTGTGCTGAATTGCAGTATTTATATTATTAATTTGAGGTCTTGGGTCCTGGAAACTCAGGCTGCTATGCAAATACTAATTAAAGATGTGAATGACTCATTAGCATTCAGAGCAGGATAGGACTTTGGAAATCTCCTTGTCCATTCAATTAGTGGAAAAATTCAAATAACTATACTACTGTAAATATAGGTCTTTAAACATGCAAGTCCAGCAATCTTTCTGTTACAGAATAGACTATAAAAGACCATTCATACACCAGTACACTTTTTAAAAAAAAGTTGACAGCAAAGATTTAGAGAAATGGATGGTGGTCTTCTTGGCTGGACTGAAATGGAGCAAGAAAGCACATAGGCGATTTGAGACTAATGTTGCATTTCTTTTTTATTTTTTAAAAGATGACTGGTAATGGAATCTTAACCCTTGACTTGGTGTTGTCAGCACCATGTTCTCCCAAGTGAGCTAACCGGCCATCCCTATGTAGGGATCCAAACCCGTGGCCTTGGTGTTATCAGCATCACACTCTCCCAAGTGAGCCATGGGCCAGCCCTGTAATGTTGCATTTCTTTCAGCTGCTTTTGTATTGTCTTTGATACGAATCCTGACGTAATACAGGATCACCTATTGTTCTTCATTGCTGAGATCCATCTTATTTTGACACTGACATTTCCGTTGATGCATGGTTTCAATGTTTATCATGTAAACATGAGTTTGTTTTGATGAATGCACACCTTTATCACATAAATGTAATTTAGCCAAATTTGGGTAGTTCACTTGAGTATTTGGTCATATACCTAAGCAAATTACCATAGTACTTTTATAGTTTCAATTTTTTTGACTGGAGTGATCTTAAATGCAATAATTAATCAAGTCTTAGCATCTTGCTACTTGGCCTGCGTGCTCACAATCATCAAGTGACCTGCTGGCCAAGAGTGGGAAAGCAGGGTCTACTGTCCCTCCAGCCCTACCCCATTTCACACTCTCCTGGGTACAGGACAAGACCTATATAAAGTGTTAACATTTGAATAATCAGGTGAAGTTAAAGAATTTAGGGTAAAGATTTGGAAAAGGGGGTGTTCCTCATAAGAAAGTCAGCCGCGTTGGGACTCGCAGGCTCAGCTCCTAAAACTGTATTTTTTCAATTTCTTTTCTTCTATTTCTGAATCTGCACAGTCTCTAAAGCTTCAGCCTTTCATTCTAGCAACAGAAGAGTCTACATAAAAAAAAAAGACTGGAGAGATGTCTGTATTGAGAAAATTATAGGTTTGAAAGTAGGAACTAAATTCTCTTAATATTAACATGGTAATAATGATTTTATTTATTCTATATGTGGCTTATTAGGCCTAAATTTTCTTTCTTTCTTTTTTTTTTTTAAACGGGGTAGGACTCTTGCTGGTATAAAACTGATGGTGCCATGTCATTTTCACTTTATTCTGATCCCATGACTTTTGTCCACTCTCCAGTTGTCCTTTTATGTGAAATAATACTATAGCACCTTGTTTGTCTTAGTATCTCTCACTTGTCTGGAACTCAGTGAAAAACAAGGAATAAAAAGACCCTCTGAACTGCCAAAAGAAACTTCAGGAAGATCAGAGTTCCTTTTCCAGAAGTTTCTCTTGTGAGAGAATACATTTGGAAGCATGAAAGATGTGAAAGTCTGGCAGTGGTTCCTTTTCCTCTGCGGTAATGGTTATCCCACCTGAAGATACAGAAAGGCCAGAACTTTTTTTTTTTTAAAAAAAGGAAGGGTACATAAGGCATCATTACGTTAATATGAAATCTCTGTGTGTTCTTTGATTTTCACCTTAAGAATTCAAATTTAAATGTTGAGAATAGCTTGTGAAAGACATAAAATGTAGTTTTGAAATACGGTATTTTTCTTTCCTTCTTAAGTTCAGGTCCTTAAAAATGTGTTACTATAGAGGAATTATGCACACACACACACACACACACACAGAGTGTATTTTTTTTCGTATTTCGGCAGGAAGGCATGGAAGCTGAAAAGAAAGCGATTTCTCTTCTTTCAAAATTACGGAATGAGTTGCAAACAGATAAACCAATTATCCCCTTGGTTGAGAAATTTGTTGACACTGACATATGGAATCAGTACCTAGAATATCAGCAGAGTCTTTTGAATGAAACTGATGGAAAACCAAGGTGGTTCCACTCACCGTGGTTGTTTGTAGAATGCTACATGTACCGTAGAATTCACGAAGCGATTATCCAGAGGTAAGTATATAACCATCAAATAGCAAAAGTTTAGATAATTTATGCTTTTTGAAATTGTAAAAGGATATGTTTTTTTAAAAGCCTGAATTCAACCTTCCACCACCTTCCGCCATCGAGAGTCGCGCCTGGGTCACAACCCCGTCCTCCCTTCAGAACCGCGGAGAAAGGAAGTGCGCGCCTCTGCCAGAGTTCCTAGTTCGGATCCATCATGCCCCTCGACTTTGATGTGTTGACTAGGGATGAACTGCGCAAAAAGCTGTACCAGACGTTTAAGGATCGGGGTATACTGGATGCTCTCAAGACCCAGCTCAGAAAGCAGCTGATACATGAATTGATGCACCCTGCATTGTGTGGAGAACTACAACCTCAGTCCCTTTCAGTGGAAGGGAGCGCCCTCTTAATAGGTGCCTCTAACTCTCTAGTGGCAGATCACTTACAAAGATGTGGCTATGAATATTCACTTTCTGTTTTCTTTCCGGAAAGTGGTTTGGAAAAAGAAAAGGTATTTACTATGCAGGATCTATTACAACTCATTAAAATCAACCCTTCATCCAGTCTCTACAAATCACTGATTTCAGGATTTGACAAAGAAAACCAAAAAGGTTTTCTTATGCAGTTTTTAAGAGAATTGGCAGAATACCATCAGGCTAAGGAGAGTTGTGATATGGAAACTCAGACAAGCTCAACATTTCCTAGCAAAGACTCTCTTGCTGAGAAGCTTCAGCTTATTGATGATCAGTTTGCAGATGCTTACCCTCAGTGTCCAAAGTTACAGTCTTTAGAAATAAAGTTAAACGAATATAAGAGAGAAATAGAACAGCAGCTTCAGGCAGAAATGTGTCAAAAGTTGAACTATTTTAAAGATACTGAAATAGCAAAAATTAAAATGGAAGGGAAAAGAAAGTA
>NW_007772844.1:0-4688 GCF_000696425.1 Galeopterus variegatus | reverse complement strand
ATAATCTGGGTCTTCTCTTATCAAAATAGCATATAGTTATAGATTATCTATGCTGCTTGTCAGTGTATCAGTAGCCTGTTTTTATTGCTGAATAGAATTCCATGTATGGATATACAGTAATGTGTTGCTTAACGCCAGGGATACATTCTGAGAAATGGATCATAAGGTAATTTCTTCATTGTAGGAACATCATACGATGTACTTGTACTTAGTAACATCATAGCTGTCATAATATAGTGCAATACATTACTCATGCAGAAGAAATAGGCTATATCATATAGTCTAGCTGTGTAGTAGGCTGTACCATCTAGGTTTGTGTAAATACATTCTATGATGTTTGCACAATGACAAAATCACCTAATGATACATTAAGAGACACATGACTGGGCCGGCCCTGTGGCTCACTCGGGAGAGTGCTGCACTGGGAGTGCTGAGGCTGCTGGTTCGGATCCTATATAGGGATGGCTGGTGCGCTCACTGGCTGAGCGTGGTGCAGACCACACCATGCCAAGGGTTACAAGCCCCTTACCAGTCAAAAAAAAAAAAAAAGAAAGAGACACATGACTGTAAAATTAAATGCTAGTTAAAAAAGTTATGAAATTTCATGTTTTATATTCTAGAATGACAGTTGTTCAACACATTAATAATACCAAGGTTGATGAGATTGTGAGGAATGTGGGAACTCTCATGTAATGCTCGTAGGAAGGTAATCTGGTATATTTCTGATGGGCAATGTAGAACAAATATCAAGATGTAAAAATTGATCAGAGGCTGAGATGTACTCAACAAACCCTTACTCCCTTTTCCTCAGAGGCACATCACTGAATTAAATTTCTTGTTAGATGTTGGAGCTGGTGGTAGTTGACCATATGATGAAGATTTGTTCAACGGAAAGTGATTGGAAGTGATACATACCGCTTTAAATCCTGACCACTAAAAAATCACGTACGTAATATATTATGTCCTCTCTATTTCCTGTCTACCAGTTGATATATGGTAATCCAGCAAAGGACTTTAAGACCTTACTGAATGAAAGAACTATGGAAGGTTTCTGAATCCCTGATTTACTGTGTAGAAGATAGCCACTAAAGACAGCTGGTCAACAAAGAATGCGTATGTTGCATAATTGCATTATGAAAATAAACACTTGTGTTAATCCACTGAAATTTTAGGGTTGTCTGTAATAAAAATTGATTTATACACAAATTGGTACCTTAAAATGGGGTGCTGACATAGCAAAAACCTAATATATGAGGTACTGGGTTAAGTGGTCAGTTGGTGGCAACAAGGAAACTGGTAGCAGGGGCTAGGAAGATGGTGATCTTGTACTAATATGATAGTAAAATATGTGGTGAGAATCTTGCCTGTGATAACTTGTAAAGTAGGGAAAGTGGTTGGAGAGAATCAGAGTGTTTGTGTGTGTTGGTGGTGTTGGCTGCCTCTGGCAAGTAACAAGAAAGTGACAATCGCAATGTCTTGGCTAGTCTGTAACTGGGTGTGAAAAGTATAGAGATTTAGACAGTACAGAGATTGGATAAATAAAACCTTCCACTTCTGGAGGCAAACAGTGAAAGACAAAATTGAAAAAAGCTTTAAGCACTAAAGAAATTGCAAAGCTTCTAAATTGAAAAGAATGAATCATTTCTGTGGTAATGATCAGGTTAAAGATATGGATTTTCCACCTGTTGTTTAAGTTGTCCAATGTAATTACCATTATGTTGGGACTGCTGCATGGGTTAGAGGAAGCAAAAAAATAAATCTCAAGTTTTTTTTTTTTTTGCTTGATAAATAGCCTTGGCTATGGTCAGTGGCATGTGGAACTCACTGGAAGCAAATTTAACAGAGAACTGCTAAGTTTATATGAGAATATTAGTGCCAAAGAAAATATGAGCCTGAATTTAAAAGCCACTGACTAAAAGATAATATAATTTTAAGAATCCTATATTTGTAC
Organism: Galeopterus variegatus; assembly: GCF_000696425.1. Classification (NCBI taxonomy): domain Eukaryota; kingdom Metazoa; phylum Chordata; class Mammalia; order Dermoptera; family Cynocephalidae; genus Galeopterus; species Galeopterus variegatus. The sequence continues at coordinate 2,737 of NW_007772844.1, read as the reverse complement.
CAGGAAGAACAGGCTATAAAATCAGGGGAAGCCTAAGAGAGGCATAGTCCTCATTGCTCACCTCAGACCACTTCAGATACGAATGTAAAAGATAATAAAAGATAACTTCTTTGTGAGTAGAACCACTGGTCAAGGGAGTTCCATACAAACACCAAATCACAGTCTCATAAAGCAATATCCCACACCCACAGCGGGTCTTTATAATGCTTACCTAGTGGGATTTCTAGATGTCTGCTCACAGATGACTGCTTTGCATCTCCCACTCTGCCCTTTTCATGTAGGATTTCTGTTGTGGTTATCCTCTTCCAAATGCACCAGTGTATATTGGGTGTAGTGAAAGCAGCAGCTGTCTTTCAAGCTCACCAGACCAGAGTACCCATGTCTAGATTTAATAAACAGGACTACACTTAACTCACACTGATATCTGCACTTCAAGTTGGATGCAGTGACCAGATAGGACTTCAGAATACATCTCTTAGAAACGGGGTAAGTAGGAAAAAGTGTAAAACTGATATTTGGAGGACCAGATGAATACAGTGTATCAGAGGCTAAAGTGGATTCACCCCAAAACTTATTTCTTTTCCACTTGGGCATACAATTAGACCATGCTTTTTATATAGATGTGACCGTGTGACTGAATTACAGCCAGTGGAATGTGGGCAAAAGTGATATGTGATGCCTCCAGGCCTAATTCCTAAAAATCCTACAAAGTGATCCTCCATAATTATTTTGTAGAGAATACACTGGAGGACTCCAAGTCCCTAGAGGATGGCAGAATGTTGAAACAGAAGGAGCCTGAGTCAGGAAAACAACACATACCAGAGATCTGCTTTCCTCATGACAGACTGTTGCATGACCAAGAGATAAACTTTTACTGTATTAAGCTACTGAATTTTGGGGGTGGGTTGTTAAAGCACCTGGTACATTCTGACTAACCTATCATCTGAGTCGATTATATTTCATTGACTATTTCCCTAAGGTTGTAGTTAGAGTCGCATACAAATATATATTTGTATGGTAATCCAGCAAAGGACTTTAAGACCTTACTGAATGAAAGAACTATGGAAGGTATATATACACACACACGTTAATTTAAGTTATGCTTATAACAATACTTTGAAAAAATGTCTTTAGGAACTAATTAAATTAATTATAATTCTCCAATAATTGAATATTTTGCATCTATTAAAATGATACATGTATCAATATGGAAATAAATTTTAGCTATATTCTTCACTGAGAAACTTTTGTAATGCAGTTAACATAACTGTGATAGTTATTTGATCCTATATACACAACATTGTTAATAGTTGCTATGGGTCAAATGCATCTCTCAAAATTTCATTTACTGGAAACTTACCCTCTGTTGTAATAGTGTTAAGAGAGTGGGATATCCTATTATGGGAATTGAAAGCTTGGGCCTTTAAGAGATTATTGGATTGTGAGGACTGTGCCCTTGTGAATGGATAAATTCATTGCTGGCTTAACATGTGGTCATGGGCGTGGTTCTGGTGGCTTTATAGGAGTGAGAAGTTCAGACGTCTCTTGCTCAGCTCCTTCTTGCCGTGTGATACCCTGAGTTGCTGTGGAGAGTCACCGCTGAGAAAAAGGCCCTCACCAGATGTGTTCTATGTTTGGTATTTTACTTATTCAGGCCACTTTCGCATTTTCCTTAACTACAAATTTCAGTTCTCTGTGACTTTTTCTGTCGCTAGTGTACTCTTCAGCTACAGCCTCCTTTTGGAAGTGCTCTTTTGCTTGGCTTTCATGATTCTCCTGATCACTCGTTCTCAGTCTCCTTTGCAGGACTATCCCACTTTTACTTACTCCTTAATGCTAATATCTTGGTGAAACTCAAGATTCTTTCTAAACCTGTTTAGACCTGTTCTTATTCTATATACATACCAAGGCAATATTGTCCATTTCCATGGTTTCAATTATGATTTGTATGTTAAAGAATTTTAATTTTTTTTCTAACTTTATCTGTCTTATAAGCATCAGGGCTATGTGTCAGACTACCTACTTTTTCTTGGGTGCCTTTAAGGTATATCAACTACAACATGTTGTAAGATTATATCCTTGTCTCTACCAACAAAACTATGTGTTCCCTATCATAGGCATATTAAGATTCATTCTCCTGCCCAAATCAGAAAACTAAGCATCATATTTGCCCTCCTCTCCTCCTTCAAACATCAAGTTTTGATATTCAGTCATTTAAAAAATACTTATTGAACATTACAGCATCTCAGATGCTGTGCTAGACACTGGATCCACAATGGGGAGCAAGAATAGGCATGATTCCATTCCTAATGGAGCACACATTCTCGTGTCAGACACAAATCACAAACATTAGTCCTATAACCATGCAAGTATATAAAAGGTTACACGTGTGATGAGTATTATACATGAGAGGGACATAGCACTAAAATAGCATCATCTCACTTAGGGATGTCAAGGAAGGATGTCCTAAGAAAGTAAAGATTGGATAAGATGTGAAATAAAAGTAAGGACTTATCAGGTGAAAAGGAAAGAAAAGGATGAGTACTAGCACAGGCCCTGTGACAAGAGGAAGTATTGCAGGGACAGGGCCTGTGAGTCAGGAGAATGGTCTGAGATGAGCTTGGCAAGACTTGTAGAGGTCAGACTGAGCCGAGCTTAGTAGATCTTGTTAAATAAATTTTGCTTTCATCCTAGGAGATGGAGACCGCTTCTGAAGCATTTAAGCAGAGATGTAACA
>NW_007772843.1:2205-4689 GCF_000696425.1 Galeopterus variegatus | reverse complement strand
GAGCAAATGTGCTCACTGACATCTGTGCTGTCACCACAGACTCCTAAGCCCTGGGGCCTGCACCCTCTTCTTCCTGCCCACCGGCCCAGCCTATATCCCCTCCCAGCTCAGAAGCCAGCCCTTTCTGAGGGGCAAGCGCACCTCAGAGGGATGCCTTAAGCCGAGGGGCCAAAGAAGCTTTCCACCCTGTGGAGGGAGGTGTCTGCCCTCGGCCTGACTGTCTCACTCCCCACCTCCAGGAGCCCTCTCCCTGGGGCCCCTTGGAGAACTGGAAGCAGAGATGCAAGCCCAGTCACACAATCCAACCTCTGAGGAGAGAGGGCCTGGGCCACACTACCTGGGATCCTGCTGCTCTGTGTTCCTGCAGTTCCTGCAGAAGGCACACAGGGACCCCTCACTATTACATGTTCTCTGACTGGGTAATAGAGCCTGGGAATTCTGGTCTTCTAAAAAGATGTCAGAAAGTATCGTTGGTGCCTCCAGTTCCGGAGTTGTCCTGCACTGGCGCTGCTGTGGAGGCACCTTTGATTGAAACAGTGGATGAAGTCGTCCAGCCACCTCTGCAGAGAATCTGTGTGGCAGTGCTCAGTACTTCACAGAGACCATTCTGTAGCTAAAGACTGGAACAGTGTGACTTGGAACTTTTGGGAGTGGTGCTGCAGATGTTAGGGAAATGCTATCAGAGAACGTGCATTCGGTTTCCTCTCCAGGGAACACCAGAGGGAAAGTTGTGGGAAACACTATTCTTGGTCCCACCATGTCCACAGCTTGGACTTAGCAAAACTCCAGCTTCTTTGTGTCCCTTGGAGTCCTCTTCCCTTTCCTGGACCCCTTCTCTCAGCCCTGCCTGGAGTCACACCCAGCCTGCAATGCACTGCCCCATCACCAGCCTTCTCCTGATAGGAGAGGAGATGCTGAGAGCTGGAGCAGTTTCTCCTGGAGCCTGACCATGGCTGGATTGGGGCTCAAGCCCGGGACCAGGTCAGTTGTGCCCCAGCGAGCTCCCCTGCAGACAGCTAGAGTGTCCACCCCAGGCCTACAATCCAGGCACCACCTTCCCTTCTTCCCCAGAGTTGGGGCTTGTAAATGCAAGACCCCAGGAAAGAATGAGTGTGTGTGTGTGTGTGTGCGTGCATGTGTGTGTGTGCCGGTGTATTGAGGGATGGGTTTGCTGTGGACTCAGGGTATCTTCCAGAGACAATTCCTTATTATGTTGTGGAGGAATGGCCATTGGGACCTCAGAGGGCATAGATGGGTGTCCTGGGCCCAGAGTGCCTTGGTTGTGGCCTTCCTGCTTCCATTCAAGCCCGTGTATGGTGTGATGACAGAGAAACCCCAGAGACCCAGGCCCAGCTGGTGCCCACAGCCTTTGGCCGCTGTGTTAGGCTGGCTCCAGAGTGGATGGGTGCCCTCTGTCCAAAGCAACGGCCCAGGTGTCAATGTGATATCTGTGACTATCTGGGTGTCCATCTCTAACTCTACAGTGTGACTGCTGGGATTGGTCAGTGGAATGGTGGTGGCTTCTGAGGAGCACAATAGAGACAGAGTTGGATAGTAGCACTCTTCCTGCTGTGAGTAGGGACCGGTGTGGTAGGGGTACCCCTGCCTTGGCCAAATGCAAAGCTGGCCACCCTGGCTGCCCTGCTGTATTGGAGCTTTAGACAGCTCTGCCTGCTTTGGTCTGGGAGAGAGAGTGGAATAAGTGGTAGGGACCTTGACAGAAGAGAGTCCTGGGTGCTTGGGGTGCAAAGATTTTCATGCCCATTTCAAAGTGAGGACCCTCCCTAAGTTGTTCCTGTGTGAGGCAGAGAATGCCACACTTTTAGTACATTTTATGTCTCAGGAATTCACATTTCACGTACAGGAATTTGATTCCAAAGCCCTTTGGTGCACTCACCATCCACAGTTCCTGTAGGCAGGCAGGGTCCCTGGGAAGCTGGCAAAGGGCTCTCCATGGGAGGAGCCAGGCATCTCTATGTGATCTGCCCATGGCGCCACAGAAGTAGGTTTTCTAACTCCACATCTATCTGTACATAGGAAAGGAAAAAAGGACTCCAAACCCAGGCTTCTTGGAATTAAAAAAAAAAAAAAGATTCTTTGTTTCAGAGTGGGTAAGGGGAGTGGAGGAGGAAAGCAAGTGTTGGCTATTTCCAAAGAGAGCACTTAATTTAATTTTTCCTCTAAATGACCCTGGGCTGTTCCCTGTGATAGATGGATGGGAGGGTAACATTGCCTTAAAACGGAAATGTGCAGACATTGACTATTTTTGGCGAGGGAGCATCTTTAGTGGCAGGGTGCAGTCCTTCAGCCAGGGACCTGGCCTGGGAAATGGGGGCAGAGCTCTGTTCCATCTCATCATGGAACAAAGGACGCCCATGTAAGAGGTTGGTGGGCCTTGGAAGCCAAACCCAAACGAAGACAGTTACACAGAAAGACTCTCCTGAAACAGCCTGTGTTTTCTGCTAATGTGTAGAATATATTCCC
>NW_007772843.1:0-1648 GCF_000696425.1 Galeopterus variegatus | reverse complement strand
GAATTCACATTTCAGGTACAGGAATTTGATTCCAAAGTCCTTTGGTGCACTCACCATCCACAGTTCCTGTAGGCAGGCAGGGTCCCTAGGAAGCCGGCAAAGGGCTCTCCGTGGGAGGAGCCAGGCATCTCCATGTGATCTGCCCATGGCGCCGCCACAGAAATAGGTTTTCTAACTCCACATCTATCTGCACATAGAAAAGGAAAAAAGGACTCCACACCCAGTCTACTTGGAATTTACAAAAAAAAAAAAAAAGTTTCTTTGTTTTAGAGTGGGTAAGGAGGATGGAGGAGGAAAGCAGGTGTTGGCTATTTCCCAAGAGAGCACTTAATTTAATTTTTCCTCTAAATGACCCTGGGCTGTTCCCTGTGATAGATGGATGGGAGGGTAACATTGCCTTATAACGGAAATGTGCAGACATTGGCTATTTTTGGCGAGTGAGCATCTTTAGTGCCAGGGTGCAGTCCTTCAGCCAGGGACCTCGCCTGGGAAATGGGGGCAGAGCTCTGTTCCATCTCATCATGGAACAAAGGACGCCCATGTAAGAGGCTGGTGGGCCTTGGAAGCCAAACCCAAACGAAGACAGTTACACAGAAAGACTCTCCTGAAACAGCCTGTGTTTTCTGCTAATGTGTAGAATATATTCCCAGCCTGGGTCTATTTCAGGGTCTTTCATTTTTGTGGTTATGGCCAGGCTTGCTGGTTCTGATGGGACTGAGAAACCCATGGGGCTCCTAGAAATAATAGTGAAAACTCAAACCTTTATTTGGGGGAAGACTCCAGTTCTAGCAGGCCATAGGGGCAGAGATCTCAAAAGGAAGGTTGCCTGAGTGAAGGAAGAGCTCCCCTACAAAAAGACTCTGGACTCAGCCATTAGTGGGCAGGTGTTCAGCTCATGTCCCACAGCCCCTCTTTGCATCAGCCATATTATGGGAATGGTTGTCAGCTCCCCACATGACTGCTGAATCCTACAGCCACACAGAAAAACACAGATGGACATAGCTGTTTCCACAAAGAGCTCTGGGTTCTCTCTTGCCAGGTGCTAAATAGAAATCAGCAGTGATGTTCATTTTTCCCCCCCTTAGAAGACTTTATTTATTTTTATAGGGATCATTTATTAAATTAGAAGGTTAAAAAGTAAAATATATTTTACAACCGGAAAGAATCTGGACACTGGACCCTAACAAAATATTTAGGAACCTGGAATTCTAAGAGTCGTTCCTGCCAAACGCACAGAGCAGTGTCTGTGAAAGGGAGAGTCTGCCTACATGCGGTACTTCTCCCGTCACTGACACAGGTCCGGGGACACCAAAGCAGAAGCTACCTCAGACCACGGATGCCCTCTGGGCTGGGACCTCAGCCGGCACCTGCCGAGAAGAAAACACAGCACAGGCCACACCACAGACCCCTGCTTAAGGTACAGAGACAGCCCAGCTGAGCCGTTCTCACTGACCACTGCATGTGGCTTTGCTGGTGACCTGGACTTCCAAACTGAGGAGCAGAAGCGCCAAGGAGACCTGAGGAGGCCAGGGTCCCCAAACACCAGGAGCCTAAGCCAGAACCCAGATCTGCTGTGACCTTCACTTTCAAGCTGGAGGTCAAGTCCCTCCTTCTGAGTGTGACAACCTTTCCTCCAAACCAGACACAG
>NW_007772842.1:6073-6438 GCF_000696425.1 Galeopterus variegatus | reverse complement strand
AGGGCCCACACCAAGTTTAATACAAAAGGAAGAAATACACACTTGAAGTTTAGTAGAGTGCAGACTGGCTTAAGAGAGTGAGCGGCCACTTGCTGAAAGTAAGCTTGATACAGAAAGAAAGACACACTCCATAGGCAGAGTGCAGGCTGGCCCCAGAGAGAGTGAGCAACTGCCTGATCTGTTTAGAATGCAGATTCTGGCCTCTCCTCCAGCTGCCCTGACCTAGACCCCAGCATCTTCCTTTCAGCCCTGGCACCCATCCCTGCATGTTCCTGGACACCCAGGACAGAGGCAGTCTTTCTCAATTCACAAAAGCATTAATTATACCCTCTGCTTACATTTGCATAACTAAGAAGGGCATCCAA
>NW_007772842.1:1749-5304 GCF_000696425.1 Galeopterus variegatus | reverse complement strand
ACTAAGAAGGGCATCCAAGGACCCTTCCCCAAACACAACCTTATGCCCAGGTGGCCTTGCTAGGCTCACCTTAGGAGAGAAATAACTAGTAACCATATGGGGAGGTAAGTGTTCTCAACATTATATAAAAACTTAAAAATATATAGAAAATGCACTCCAGAAAGTTGAGGGTAGACAATTTTAAGTTATCTTAAAATAACTTACCAGATATTTATCTGTCTAAATACCCTTAATTTCTTCTCCCCCCAATCACACACTTCATTTTGTTTAATGGCTGTATCAAAGTTTACGCTGGAGTTAAATCCTAATGTATTTAACCAATTCCCTATTGACGAATATTCAGAGTAGCTTATGCTTTGTAGAAACTTGTCACCGCAGGCAGAGGGGCAGGGAGAGGGGAACTGTTAAAGCAGAGGGGAAAGGCAGCGGACGGGGAGGCTAACGAGTAAGGTTCCTGTGGTGAGCGAAGTTTGTCCCAACTTCGGGGCCTCTGCACTTGCTGTTGTCTCTGCCCCGTATGCTCCCCCCATGCTTTCTGGAAGCTTGCTGGTCTCCATCCTTCCGCTCTCGGCTCAAATGCTACTTCCTCGAAGAAGATGACCATTCTAGCTACAGTGAACTCTTCTATCTCTTCATATCACTCTATTTCGTCTATGATCCTGATCTCGATCTGTAATTATTATTTCTTTCTTTCTTTATCACATTCCTCCCCCCACTCCTTAGAGTGCTATCTTCGGGAGGGCAGGGAGGGACCGTGTCTGCCTTACGCATCCATATCCCCAGCCCTGGGCCTGAAACACAATAAGAATTCAACACGTGTTTGGGAAATGAATAGATGGTTCCCGGGGCGGTGTGCGGGGACCAGTTGGGGTGTCTAGGCCCTCTGCACAAGGTCTCTGAAGAGTCAGAGGTGGGTTTGAGAGTCCTCGATCTGCGCCCAGCAAGCTCCTCCGAGTTGACTGGGGCCCAAAGCCAGCTCTGCGGATTGGCGCGCTCAGTGATGCGGCACAGATTGCCCCTCTGTGCAGCGTCTCCCCAGCTATCTGTGGACCCAACCGACCGGGTCCAGGAAGGGCAGCGGAGGCCTTGACGTGCTTGGAATCCCCCTCTGACCCCGCATGGTCTGGCAAGGCACAGGGGCGATGCCAGACCCCGCGGCGCACCTGCCCTTCTTCTACGGCAGCATCTCGCGCGCTGAGGCCGAGGAGCACCTGAAGCTGGCGGGCATGGCCGACGGGCTCTTCCTGCTGCGCCAGTGCCTGCGCTCGCTGGGCGGCTACGTGCTGTCGCTGGTGCACGACGTGCGCTTCCACCACTTCCCCGTCGAGCGCCAGCTCAACGGCACCTACGCCATCACCGGCGGGAAGGCACACTGTGGCCCCGCCAAGCTCTGCGAGTTCCACTCGCGCGACCCCGACGGGCTGCCGTGCAACCTGCGCAAGCCGTGCAACCGGCCGGCCTGGAGCCGCAGCCCGGGGTCTTCGACGGCCTGTGCGACGCCATGGTGCGCGACTACGTGCGCCAGACGTGGAAGCTGGAGGTGAGGCGGTCCGGCCGCGGCCGTGGGGGCTGCGGAGTTTGGGGGTCTGGGGGAGAGGGAGGCGGCGTCTTCGCTAGCTGGAGCGGTTTGGAAGATGGAGAGGTGGGATCCTAGTTGGGGGCGGGACCTGGGAGGAGCCACAGGAGCAGGGGCTCCGTGGTGGCTGCAGATGGTGCGCGACTCTGCGGGACCGGAGGGGGGAGGCGTGCGCTGTGCCAGGACTGGGCGAGGCTCCGGCTTGGGGCGGGGCCTGAGAGGATGGTGCTTGGGGTGGCAGTGCGCCCTTGGAGGGCGGCCCACGGGGACGGTGGGCTGCCGTGTTCTGCAGCTTCAAGCTGGGGCTGTGCTTGGGGCCGGGCTAAAAGGTGGAGACTGGGGTCTGGTCTCTCCTTGGATGGATTGGGGAGGGGACCATGGAGATGGCGGAGGCTGTCCTAGGGGCGCCTGGGTGGGGTGGGAGGTCTCATGGGACGGGATGAGCGGGAGGGTCTAGGAGGTGAAAGGGGGTTCCCGTGGCCGCCCTCTTGGCCGCACGTGCAATCCTCCTCACCCCTCCTCCCCTAGGAGGACGCCCTGGAGCAGGCCATCATCAGTCAGGCAACCCCAGGTGGAGAAGCTCATTGCCACGACGGCCCACGAGCGGATGCCCTGGTACCACAGCAGCCTGACGCGCGAGGAGGCCGAGCGTAAGCTCTACTCGGGGACGCAGACTGACGGCAAGTTCCTGTATGTGCGGCCTGGGGGCTGGGGCAGACCTGAGTGCGCAGCTGGGCCTTGAGGGATGTGTTTGTGCTCGCACGTGCAAGTGGGTGGTGCGTTTCTGATGCGCGAAGGGACTTTTATATGGGAAAGCAGCGGCAGTGACTAGGAAGCCTCCAGAGCTGCCAGCCTGGGTTGGAATCCAACCTCAGCCACCTACCGGCTGTAGATATTGAGCAAGGAGCTGAACTTCTGCCTGCCTCAATTTCCTCTTCTTCGTTCAGTGTTTACCGAATACCTAATCTGCACCAGGCACCGAGGACATGGCAGTGAGCCAGACAGACACAGGTGCAGGTCCTGTGGGGAGGCAGACAAAACATAGACTGTGTCAGATGGTGGTAAGCACCACATGTGTGTAGGTGGGGAGGGGTTGCAATTTTAGATTAGGGGGCGGAGGAAGCCTTCCTGAGAAGGTGACTTTGGGGTAAAGAACAGAAGGAGGTGAGAGGTGAGCTGTGAAGCTCTCAGGTGGAAGGGTGTTGCTGGCAAATGGGATGGCGAGTGCAAAGGTCAGGAGGCAGGGATCTATTTGGCATGTTGGAGAGACATTGAGGAGGTCAGTGTGCCTGGAGACGAGTGAGAGGGAGGGTGGGGAGGTGACTTTGGCTTTGACCCTGAGTGAAGTGGAGCCCTGGAAGGGTGTGGAAGCAACTGCAGCTGTCCTGGAGATGACAGCAGTGCCTGCCTCAAGCGTCTGTTATAAGGACTGCATGAATTAATACGTGTAAAGCAATAGTACGGTTTCTGGCATATATGAAAAATGCACTAAATGTTAGCTCTTATTATATGTGGGTGAAAGTGTGTGTCTGCATGTGTGAGCCGCAGCTGAGGCCATGTGGCTGTTAGTGAGTTTGTTATTGTGAAAGCATCTCTAAAGCTGTTTTAAAAACTGTGCTGGGTGTTTGAAAGCCCTCCTGGGGCTGCTGCTGGGGTTTGGACACAGGTTCTTTTGTATAATGGATGTTATCCAGATGTCAGCCGAGGTCACTCAGGCCTGGAGATAGGGAGAACTTGGTGCTTGCCTCTCTCCCCTGACCTCAGGAAGTCCAGTGTTCTCCCCGAGAAGTCTGTGGGTGCAATTCCAGGGGCCTCCTTTCTCGTGGGTGCTTCTTGGCCTGAGTCCCTGCCTGGCTGAATCCTCGCTGTCACCCCCCTTCCCAAAAGCTGTTCCCTCCCCTGGGGCCAACTCACTTGTAGGAAGCCACCCTTTCCTTGGTTTCCCCCATGCATGAGAGGTCTGTGCAGATTGCTTGCAG
>NW_007772842.1:0-973 GCF_000696425.1 Galeopterus variegatus | reverse complement strand
ACTTGGTGCTTGCCTCTCTCCCATGACCTCAGGAAGTCCAGTGTTCTCCCCAAGAAGTCTGTGGGTGCAATTCCAGGGGCCTCCTTTCTCGTGGGTGCTTCTTGGCCTGAGTCCCTGCCCGGCTGAATCCTCGCTGTCACCCCCCTTCCCAAAAGCTGTTCCCTCCCCTGGGGCCAACTCACTTGGAGGAAGACACCCTTTCCTTGGTTTCCCCCATGCATGAGAGGTCTGTGCAGATTGCTTGCAGATCTCCCACATGGTGCAGCTCCCTCTGCAGGATTCTGCTGTTGGCTGATAAAATAATTTTTTTCACTACCTCAGAGATGTAAGCTGTAAATTAGAGTGACGTTTCCAAGCTTTCCTGTCTTTCCACGTATCCCCAGACTGTTATGGGCTAGCCTGGGAACTATATGGCTCCTTAGTGTGTTGTTCTCTGGAGAATATGCTGTCCAGGAATCGATGGGATGGTCACAGCCGCCCCTCTGTCCCTCACTCAGGCTCTCCTGTGGTGATTTAGGGGATATTTCCTTGTTCCTCTGGCCTAAGGAAGGGCCTAAGTGCAAGGTGGGCTCAGTTCGTCTCGTACCACCGTGTCCCTGCCCTCAGCACAGTGCCTGGCATGTGATCGACACTCAGCAAACATCTATCTGGTGAATGAACACCCACGGGCAGGGCCGAGTCCTGTCTGAGTGTTTACACCCTGAGGGTGCCCACTCGTGGCCATGCCAGTCACTACTTCCTGCTGCGCCCCCAGCCAGCCCCTCAGTGACTCAGCGCAGTGGCTGAGGTTAGTGGTCGGCCGCCTACACCTTTCACAGCCACGAGGCCTCAGGATCAGCTACCCCCACCCCCACTGGAAATCTGCACTTAACCCCAGAGTAGAACCTGTGCCAGGGACTCACAGCACAAGTGTTTTGTGGGAGATGTTGACTGGTTTCACCGTGGGGTCTCATGTGAGGGTGCCAGTGTCTGA
>NW_007772841.1:1324-4690 GCF_000696425.1 Galeopterus variegatus | reverse complement strand
AGAGAGGGAGGAGGGAGGGAGGTGTCAGAGATGGGCCATAATAATCATATACATTGTATATCGACAAAATAAAAATTTAATGAAAATAAATAAATAAATAAATAATAAAAACAAAAATAAAAATAAAAACTTTATCAAGTGCTTGAGGACAACATAAAGGAATTACAAGGCATAAAATGAAAACTTAAAATCAGATAATCATGTCTCACTTCTCCTAGGGTCCACTGGCTGAAACCCTCCCCAGGAGCTCCCTTTCTCCTTGAATCTAGCCTGAACAATAGTCTTCTTTTTTAAAAATCTTTCTCTCTGGATTCTAGATTCTAAGAACTCAACTCTCAGTAGAGTATCCTCCTTCCCCCTCCCTCCTTAAAAAAAAAAGAAAGAAAGAAAAGAAAAGAATTAAGGAAAAGAAAAAAAAAAACATGTATAGCTAATAATCTCACAGAGATGTCCCTGTGCCTGGTATGAGGATCTAGTTCATTATTAAACAGAATGCTAAATATCTCCCCCAGAAGCATCAGTATTTGGACACCATCCCAGATTCAAGACTTTCTATATGTGAATAAATAAAAGGCCTGCTGATAGTGGTCTCACTAAAAAAGAAAGGAGACTATGCCTCAAACACAAAATCTTACTTCTAACTTTAAATCCACAATAGGAAGAAAGTGCAGGCAATTGGAAAATAGCATTTTGCTTCAGCCAATATCCATCATGTAAGTATTCAAACCTGTTGGGCTTAATCTCAGAACAGTACTCTTCTTAGTAAAATAAAATAAAATAAAATTTAAAAATGAAATAAAATAAATGATATTATATTCCAGCAATAACCAGGAATGTATAATATGTAAAAGAAAAAAAAAAAAAGCCAAAGTACAGCAGCTGCCTCCAAATAAACTTCCACCAAAGAGTCATAAGAGGATATTGGTGGAAATGTGAATAAAATCACAATTCTTTACTGCAAAACATGAAAAGAATGTGAATAATTTAATATATGACTAAAATTCCTATGTTTTCTTGCCAAATTTAAGTATAAGGTAATTTCAATAAAAATCTCACTTATACTGACTGACATGGGCAAAAGAAAAAATAGCTAGAAAAAATAAAAGTTTATAAAAATTCGTCTGCAAGGATTCCAGGTAATTTTCAAATTCCGGGACATTGGAAAATGAGCAAGGTGGGAGAGCTGTTCTATAAAACATGAACTATATTTTAACACTTTACTAATCAAAACTAATGCTGCTGTTGACTTAACAATAGGTAAATAGATAGCAAGACCACACTGAAGTATAAAACCCAACTCTGGTATGTATTTTATGTTTATACATATAAATATAATGTATAAAATAAAATGGGTGATGTTCTGAAGCTTTTTCAATAAACATTTTTGAAACCAATGTATAATATATTTTAAAAGAAAACATAATTTTCACGTCACATCACACAAAAACATTAATTCCAGGTAAATCAAAAGGTTGATTATAAAATAAAAAGCAAAATTTTTAAATCAATAAAATATTAGTGAGAATTTATATTATTCATAGAGAGAAGAAAATGCAGGTTTGACATCATGAACATTTCTGCTAACTTAAAATAAAAACATATGAAGAGAAAACAATAAAAATATACAAAACAGACTAAGTGGAAACACTAAACAACAGATTAGCAAAGTATTTGCACTACATATGATAAAGAAGTAATGTTATTAAAATATAAAGAATTCCCAAAAGTAATATTTTTATAAAAATAAAACTCCAATAGAAATAATGGTAATAAGCAATTAGAGGCAAATTGCACATGCACAAGCAGAAAGTAAAAATGGCTCACAGTTACCTGTAGGAAAAAATATTGCCCTCACTTAAAATCAAAGACATTTAAATACATAGAAAGGAAGTATTTTTTAACTATTAATATTCTTAAAATACATATTTTTAAAAATTTCTGGCAAGTGCAATCTAATTTGTATTCTATATTCTCATACACAGCTGATGAGAATGCGAATGGGTGAGACTTTCTGTCAACCTGGTAATACTCATATAGGCACTTTAGGTATGTTTGTATGCTTTAACTCAAAAGTTCCATTTCAGGGTTTAAAAAGACTCATGGGAATTTATCTTAAATAATCATAAAGGTGGATAATAAGTACGTATTAAGTAGGAAAAGTATGTCTGCATTGAGGAAATATAGAAAAATAGTCAGGGCCTTTCCGATGTTCAGAATCTTGCCAAGCATCTGTTGTAAATATGGGCATGTGAACCCAGGTGTTCCTTGTTATTGTCTAATGTTAGTGCACACGTGCACCCAGGTGTTTTGGATTATGGACTTGAGCATAAAGGACTAAAGGTGCAGATGCCTGAAGTTTCTGGAGATGCTCCAGGAAGCCATTAAGGTGAATGCTCCTAGCTCTGATAAAGCCTATTATTTCCTTCATGCATGGCTCCCAGGCCCTTTTCCTATTGCCTAGCTCAAAGACCTGCATGTGGAGGGTTTGTAAACCAGTCTGTACAATGGGCTTGAGGGGTTGATGAAAACTAGCCATAGCTTTACAGTCTGCATTTATAACAGCAAAAGAGTTAAATATAAAATAATGGTTCAGAAATAGTGAAATTCTAAATAAAAAGTAGATGCTTCTTATTATGGAAATTTAAGTACCATTAAGATGGTGTCCTAAAAAAATGCTCATGACATAATACTGAATTAAAACATTTTTGAAATTAGTTATAAAATTTTGGATTTTGTATCATTTCAATTATATGAAAAATGGCATTTAAAATAAACTGCAATAGATCCACAGCCCAGTGTGCACAGAGCAGGGAGACATCCAGCAGGGCAGGTGGAAGTTCCACAGAGACCGCACGCCCTGCGGTGTTGGCGCACAACCCAGCAGATAGGCCTTGCCACTGCCACCTGACTCCATCCCCAGCCTGGCCGAGTGCATGCTGACCAGAGAGGCAGCTCCCCGGAGAGGCCCAAGACCCGAGGCAACCACACACACAAGGCACTAGTGACTAACCAAGCAGACACTGAGGTAGGCATACCAAATGGGCAACCCCAGCAACATTCTAGCCAGACAATAGTGTCAAACCAGCAGACTGTGAAACCCCCTGCCACAATGACTAAACATCAAAGGAAATATACCAGAAATATGAAAAACCAAGAAAGTACACCACCAAAGGGTAATAACTCTCAAGCTCTAAATACTATAGAACAAGGAGACCTTGAAATGTCTGACAAGGATTTTTGAGTGATAATTCTAAGGAAACTGAATGAGATACAAGAAAATTCAGCTAGATAATATGATGAAATAAGGAAAAGTATACAGCATGTGAAAGAAGAAATGTAGAAGGAAATCAATACCCTGAAAAAGAA
>NW_007772841.1:0-476 GCF_000696425.1 Galeopterus variegatus | reverse complement strand
GTAAAATTGGCAAAACTCAAAGACAAAGAGAGAATCTTAAAAGCTGCAAGAGAGAAGCATCTAATCAGCTATAAGGGAGCCACAATCAGACTAACATCAGACTTTTCATCACAAACCCTAAAAGCCAGAAAGAAATGGCATGATATATTCAAAATACTAAAAGACAGAGATTGCCAGCCAAAAATAGTCTACCCCACAAGGCTATCCTTCCAAAATGAAGGGCAAATAGTATATTTCTCAGACAAACTAAAACTGTGGGGATTCACTATCACATGACCACCCTTACAAGAAATTCTCAAGGGAGTACTGAATTTGGTTCCTGAAAAATAACTACCACTTCCATAAAAACTCAAGAAAAATAAAGGCTTGGTACCTGAAAAACAACTACCACTGCCAAAAAAACCCAAGAAAAATCAAAACCCACTAGTATAATAAAAATGGCATCCATGAAGAGAAACCAAACAAACAAAAAGGCT
>NW_007772840.1:1577-4691 GCF_000696425.1 Galeopterus variegatus | reverse complement strand
AGTAACAGTATCACACCAGTAAAGTGTAATGGGTATTATATTTATGAAAAGCCACCTAGATGATATTCCCTCAGTCTAAACTGCTCTGTATTGTTCTGAGTTCCACAGGTGAAACTCACGCTAACAAAAAATAAAGGCAAAAAACAAAGTAAGAGCTGTGTAAGGCTTGGCAGAGAGGACCTGCATAGATCTCCTCAGTCTTGTGTGGCTCCCACATGGCATGGGATCATGTGGAAAACCCCTTTTGCTCTGTGGAGGGTGTGGGGAGTATCTGAGGACACCGGGTGTCTCGAGAGTGGGGGGTGCATCCCCATGGTAAGGACAAAGGAGACACACTGCAGCTAAGGAATCAGCCCCAAATAGCAAATTTAAACAGACTTCAAGGTTATATATAATACTTATAAGAGTAGAAATACTTATAAGCCCTACTTATAAGAGTAGTAGGGCTCCAAGCAGTTGAGTGAAAACAGGTGAGGTATCTACCTGATGCAGATGATAACAACAGGTGTCAGCAGAGTGAGCTGAGATGTCCAGACAGGGGTCATCGTCCTCCACAAAACTGTCTTCAGCAAAGAGACTCACTGAATCATCACTCAGAGTGAGGAAGACCCTAAAGCACCACAACAGACTGAAGATATGGAGGGACCTTCTCCATACCCTTCCTGAGGGCCCCATACCCTCCCCACGGCCCGAGATACCACCTCGGGAAGGAAAAAGAGGAAAGGCCCAACTCCGAAAACTTGAACCTGAAGGTGACCATTGTGAACTGAAGTTGTTTTAAAAAGAAGACATTGAAAACAAAAAAAAAAAAAAAAGAAGGAAAGAAAGAAGACATTGAGATATTGTCAATTGACAAAGTTAAGTTCCTTCACTACCCAGTGGGAAGCAGCCCCCATAAGGAAGAAGTGATAATAAATAAGCAAACAGATAAAGATGTGAATAAATGAATGAATGAATGAAATACAAGTTTGTTTTGATTTCTGCACATCTAAACAGTGGGGAGAACATCTGCCCATTCACTTCAAATAATTCATTCGAGGACTTGAAAATTATAGACAAGCGTAATAAAAGTATAGCAATTTACCTCCCAGAGGAAAACATTATTAACATCCTGTTAGATAGATAGGCAGACAGATAAATAGATGGATGATTATAATATGTACGTAATTATGCTCTACATATAATTCTGTATCTTCACTTCCACATATTATATTAGGATCATAAAACCATGTCAAATGTTCTCTGATAATTTTTTATGGTTTTATAGCAGTCAATTATCTGGAGATACCACAATTCATTTAGCCATCTGCTATTGCTGACCATTATTTATTTACTCTCATTATGAACAATGCTGTAATGAACGTGGTGATATTTATCTTTGCCATGTCATTGACTATGCTTATCTTTAATTCTTTAAACTGAAATGATTGAATCAAAGGATGTGAATTTCTTCTAATCTCTTGGTAGGTTTAGCAATGTATTTTCTGAAAGCCTGTCCCAATTTCCCTGTCAGCAGCAGTGTGTGAGTGCCTTTCCCAGACATCATTGCAATGTGCAGCATTACCAATTCTAAAATTACTTCACATGGAAAAGATAGTATCTAATTTTTATTTTAATTTGTATTTTTTGCCTTGTATTGAGGTTGAGTATTTTCATTATGTTTATTAGCAACTTAAAGATATGTGAAACCTCTTTTCTACATTTTTTGGATGTTTTTTATTTCAACAACTTCATTATATATTACCTGTCATATTTGTTGCATTTTTTAAATATTGTATTTCAGTTTCTGACATGCTCATTTTTATTTTCATGTGGTCAAATCTCATTCATTGCTCTATTGCTCAGAAAAGCCTTGTTCTAAAATAACATAATGGTCCTTGCTTTGCTTTATAAATTCTACACTTTCATTTTTACGTTCAACATTTTAATCTAACTACAAATTTTTCTTAACATAATGGGGTTTTAAATTTTTTCTGTATCATCAATTAATTATCTCAGCAGCATTTACTTTCTTAATCCCCAGTAATTTGATATGACTTCTTTATCAGACAATAAATATTCATGAGGGGACTTCAAAAATCTGTGGAAAATGGAATTAAAAGATAAAAATGAAAAATACAAACTTTATTTCTCAACATAAGGCCCATCAAATTCAAGCACTTTTCTGAGTGATGATACCAGCTGTTTAGTCCCTTCCTAAGGAACTGAGGGTCCTGGGAATTGAATAATGTCAGTGCAGTCTTTTTTACATTATTAACTGAAGAAAAATGGGTGCCCTTTAAACGTTGTTTTAAAGATTAGGAAACAAAAAGAATTCAGAAGGAGCCAAATCAGAACTGTAAAGTTGATGCCTAATGATTTCCCATAAAAACTTTCACAAAATTACCCTTGTTTGATGAGAGGAAGGAGCAGGAGAATTGTCATGGTGAGGACTCTCTGATGAAGCATTCCCGGGTGTTTTTCTGCTAAAGCTTTGGCTAACTTTCTCAAAACATTCTCATAATAAGCAGATGTTATCGTTCTTAGGCTCTCCAGAAAGTCAACAAGCAAAATGCCTTGAGTGTCTCAAAAAACTGTTGCCATAACCTTTGCTCTTTACCCATCGACTTTTTCTTTGACTAGACCACTTCCACCTCTTGGTAGCCATGGCTTTGATTGTGCTTTGTGTTGAGGATTGTATTGGTAAGCCAAATGTCATCTCCTGTTACAATTCTTTGAAGAAATGCTTCAAGATCTTGATCTCACTTGTTGAAAATTTCTACTGAAAGTGCTGTTCTTGTCTGCTGCTGATCTGGGAACAATAGTTTTGGTACCCATCAAGCAGAAAGTTTGTCAACTTTAATTTTTCTGTCAGAATTGTGTAAGCTGAGCCAGTTGAGTTGTGTATGATGCTGGCTATTGTTTTTTCTGTTAATCATTGGTCCTCTTCAATTAAGCCACACACAAGATTAATTTTTTTTCTTGCAAATTGTGTGGATGGTCTGTTGCTGTGGGCTTTGTCTTTAGCCTTTTTAAATGAATTACCCATTTGTAAACTGCTGGTTTCTTTGAGACATTTTTCCCATAAACTTTTTGTAAAGCATCAATGATTTCAACATTCTTCCACCCAGGCTT
>NW_007772840.1:0-1341 GCF_000696425.1 Galeopterus variegatus | reverse complement strand
TTATTATAGTTTTATAATGTGATTTATTTCTTGTATTACTTCTCTTTTTCAAAACTTTCTTGAGTATTTATGCCACTTTATTATTCTACTTTGTTGAATCTCGGGGAAAAAAACAAACTTTAGGGTTTCCATCCAAAAATTAATCTGGGAATATATTTAAATTATTTAAACTTAGGACATGGTTGCCTCTCCATTTACCCCATTCTCATTTCATTTCCATTAATGAAATTTTGAACTTGTCTTTATTTTTGTTTGTTAGGTTCTACATATATCCTTTTAAGGTTAATTCTAGGTATTTAATATTTTTGGCAACTATTATGAGAGTGAGAATTTAAAAATAATAATAATTATTGGATGTATCTGGTGCCTTAGTCAATTCAGGCTACTAAATAACAAATTACTATAGACTGAGTGGTTTAAACAACAGAAATTTATTTCTCACAGTCTGGAAGATTGGGAAATTCAAAAAGGTAGATCCAGTATCTTGTGGTCCACAGTTGGCCACCTTTGTTCTGCATCCTCCCTCACATGGTAGAGAGCAGAGAGAGGAAGCAAGTGCTCTCTTGATTCTTCTTATAAAGGGCACTAATCCCATCATGAGGGCTCTACCCTCCTGGCCTAATACCTCCAAAAAGGCTCCTTCTCCAAACACCATTTAACTGGAGGTTTGGGTTTCAACATATGAATTTGAGAAGGACACAAATGTGCAGTTCAAAACATCTGGTATGTAGAAAATATTTTTTTAATGCATTGAGTTTTATATGTCTGACTTTCAGAACCCTTATTAATGCTAAGGATTTTAGGCAAATTTTTGAGATTCTGCTTTGTATTTTTAAAACTTTTCTGCTACAATCATTGTTTTCATGTTCTATAATTGATGCAAGTAGGAAAATAGGTTTATCTACTAGTTGAATTAATTATAACAAGACTATTGAAGCTAAAATGTATGTTAAATATTAAAATTTAACTTCACATAAAACATATGTAATAAAAGAAGAAAACTTTTTCCTATAGCAAACAATTGAAAAAGCAGTATAGTTTCAAGGTTATTAGTTGTATGATAATTATTCCCTGAAATTCAAGTACTCTCACCATCACGCTCAAATATTCTGATGACAAGATTACAGAATAAATAAAAATCTACTAGAAAGGACCTTCATCCCAACCTGACTAGGTTTTAGAGTCTTCAGGGTAGCCATATCTGAATCGTCTCCAGCTCTTCTTCTAATCTCTATTACGAAATGTAATAGCTAGCTCAGTATTCTATATTCCTAAACTTCGGGGAGAACAGGTCAAAGTGCAGCAGACTCTCAAAGACTCAGCTATTAAAAATTGTGTGGT
>NW_007772839.1:0-4692 GCF_000696425.1 Galeopterus variegatus | reverse complement strand
TTAACTTTATTACTAATTAGAAAAATGCAATTGAAATCCACAATTAAAATATGTGAGGATTTGGTTCTGGTTATTAGTAAAGGACATGTTTTATTTAAATGCATATGAGATCACTGTTTTCCTGTAATGAGAATCTGGCTCTTGACATTAGTTAAGTGACTCAACTATATCAGGCCTGAAGTCTCTCTAATTTTCTTCATCTTTTCCTCACAGTCCCAAACTGACTCCTGGAACTCTAGCAATTACTTTTGCATTCCAGGAACCAGAATTGAGAAAATGTATTTGATAAGAGTGTTTGATTTTTGGGAAACTCTACTAAATATTTCCCACTGACAATGTTCATAGAGAAAAGCAAAGGTTTGAAAAAAAAAATTAGTTTTTCAGCTGGGAATATTACTATATATATTTTTTATTTAATCTATAAGGATAGCTATTCTAGATAGATGGTAAGAATATATTTTAGGAAAACCACTTTAGAAAGAAATGTGGCATGATCCACTCACCTGGGAAATGCTCATACACAATGATACAAACATTCTACTTATCCCTGTATCATACATGCAATGATTACAAGAAAACTCTTTCATGTGTACTTCAAGGTACATATACACACGTGCAAGCAGGCATGTGTTCATGCGTGTTTATCTATATGCATATTTAGAAGAAGGGTGTTTTGGCTCTGAAAAAGAGAGCGGGAATTCACCTTGTTTCTGCTGGGGGCCTGGCTGGTCAGAAAGGCAGACACAAGGTGAATTCCTCTTCTCTTGCACTTAGATGCCAGAACTCCAGGTTCTCTAGCCTTTGGATGCCAGAACTCACACTAGTGGCTGCCCAGGGTTTCTTGAACCTTTGGCCATGGACTATGTGTGACATCGTCACCATCCTTGGTTCTGAGGCCTTCTCTGGTTCTCCGGCTTGCAGACGGCCTATCATGGGATTTTGCAGCCTCCATAAGTGAATGAGCCACCTCCTCTAGTAAATCTGTGCTCATCTCTCTCTCTCTCTCTCTCTCTCTCTATGTATGTATCCTTTCAGTTCTGTCTCTCTAGAGAACTGTGACTAAAACAGCCCCTCATGTTGAAATCTGTAATGAAGAAGAAGGGAATGATCAACACACAACTGAATCTAGTGCTTGTCTGTGGTATGCGGAGTGTCTGGCTTATGAAATCTGAAAGGAAGACACAGGTGACTCTGAAGCTATTGGTAATGCATTCATAAAACTCGATGCAAATACATAGGCATTTCTACTCTTATTCTATTAACTATCAAAAAAGCTGCATAGTCAGTATAACATGTTTTACATAAAAATTTTTGGCGTGATTCATTAAGTCTCATTTCTTAGTTACAGAAAATCAATTTTATTTATTACTGTGGAAATATTTCAACAAACTACGGGAAAGTAGAATGGCCAGCGATGGGGATACTCAGGATTAGGTCCCATATGTAATAAATAAAAATGGAGACAGCTAATAAAGGCCTCAAAATGTGCTTGCAGTACCCATAGAGTTTGGACCAGAGTGTATGTCGCCTTGGGTGATGTGGAAATAGCCTCAGTGATAAGGGTAGTGAAGCAGATTAAGCTCCTGTGACACTGGACCCTACAAACAAATATGCCTTGCAACATGAGGGGTCAAAGATCTAGTCTAGCAAAAATGTGTATTTTAAAAAATGTATATTTGGACCCAACCAGGAGCAATTTGTCCCTGAAGCCTGAAAGTATGTGATTGAAATTCACAGAAATTTGAGCTGTTTCTGTGAGCCAACGTATGATCTTATGGTCAGACTGTAACTGTGCATAAGATCAGATATCCATAGTATCCTAAACTTTTTACTTGAGTAGATGAAAAACCAATTTGGGAAACTTAATTAAGAAATGAAGAGTGCTTGATAAAATCGGTACTAGTTTGATAGTTTAGAGTATTTATACCCAAATACAGGAATCTGCAAACTCATTCTTTAGTTGAGTATTCTACTTTCCAAGTACTTTAGAGCATCCATATTGAGTACTTCAATATCTTTGGTAAATATTGAATTATCTTTCTTGAACTATTGTGAGAAATATGTATAAAATAGTATATTCAAATATCACTGTTAAAGATTTCAAGCGTACTCCATTTCTGCGACACTTTTTTCCTATTCAAAATTGCGTACTCCATTTCTGCAACACCTTTTTCCTATTCAAAATTAATATTTCCATAGTTGGTTATATTTCTGTTATATTTAATATTACATTCAATAAATTTTCTTTTTACTTGAAGACTTTATTTCACATATTTATCAAGATCCACTTTCCACCTGTCCACTAAATAAGGTGAAAACCCTGACTGCATTAATAGTATATTTTCTCACCAATACCCTCCTGCAGGGTGATAGTAGCTAGCACGTCAACTAAGGTTTCCATCTGAACTTTGAGTTGCTGAGGGGAGTACCTGTTAATGTAGGAACACTCTTTTCAGTGAAAAATTCCACAGCATATCAAACTACCTGATGACAGGTAGTTTGGGGGTACTAGGCAAATTACAGAGGTGTAAACACTGGCATACAGTAATAGACTAACAGTCATACATATTGTTGTGGATTGCATGTTTGTGTCCCCACAAAATGTATAGATTGAAACTCTAACCCAAGTAGGATGGTATTATGAGGTGGGATCTCTGAGGGTTAAGTAGCACATGAGTACAGAGTCCCCATGTTGCTACTGGTTTCCTTGTAAGAAGTGGAAGAGAGCTGTCCCTCTCTGTCCCCCCTGTGAGGACACAGGAAGAAGTCAGCACACTGCATTCTGGAAGATGGCCCTCACCAGAACCTAACTATTCTGGCACCCTGATCTCAGACTTCCAACTTCCAGAACTTTTAGAACTTGATGTTTGTTATTTAAGCCACCCACTATATGGTATTCAGTTTTAGCAGCCCACACTGACTAGACTGTATATTAGCACATCTAGTCTTTAATACAAACCTATGATGTAGATATCATACTGAGTTTCCAGCTGAGAAAATTAAGTCTCTGAGAAGTTAAATAACATCTTCAAGGTCACACAGCTTGTGAAGGTGGAGCCAAGATATCATCTCAGATGTTTTCCAACTCATGATTTTATGTCTTAACAACTATACAATCCTGCCACTCAAGTTATCTATATTCCATTAGTATTTGTATGAGGATCACTGTGACTATTAATAGTGATATAGATTTCCAGAGTGAATTATCATACTTAAAACTCTTTTCCCCAATGAGTGTGGGGATTGTTTGGATTCCCAGATGAAGGTCGGTGATGTTCTGTCCTCTGGATTTCCTGTGCCAAGGGTTAGCATTGAGATAGGAATCTGTGCAATAGGTCTGATCCCTCAAACTTCTTTGATAAAGATGTAAAACTGTAAGAGTCTCTAGAACTGTCAAAGTATAGAAGCACAGAAAAACCCAGAAACACAGGCTGGGTAAGTAGTGAACATAAAATGTTGGCATGATGGAAAAAATACTAATCTCAGAGCTTATTTTATGACCATCACTGAGTTGCCACGTAATAAATAATCAGGTATTGTCTAGGAGTTGCTGAAAAATTATATATTTCTTTTTATTGGGGTATAACACAAGCCTTGTTTGCTAAACTAACTTAAATTTGAGTATATATGTATATAGAGTAAAATGAATCATTGGAGAAATAGTCTTTATATCAAAATATGCGTTCCAACTTTTGCTGTGGTTTCAAGGTTATCTGTTCAGCTAAAGCCTGAAAGTTGAGAAAATTGTGTGACAATTATCTCTACTCTTAAAGACAGTTAAGACTTTTTAAGAAGTGACTAAACTGGCCCAGTGATCATCAAATCCTACAGTATAAAGGTAGTTATAGATAATACCCTAAGTACACAGGTATTGTTTTCTGTTTTTTGTTTTGCTAAATGAGTAATAAAATGTTTGCTTTGCAAAAATAAAAGTTCTGTGTTATTTCTCAGCCTATCTCTAAGGGAGAGAAACAAGGGGCAATATTCCCTGCCCCAGACCAAGTTAGGCAGCCTCAGAAAGCACACAAAAAGTTTGGGGTCATCTGCATGACTAGATACTTGTTGAGTTTCAGAAATTATCAGCCCACCAGAAGTAGTCAAGCATTAGGAAGTTCTTGGAAAAAGTTAAAATATGCTCCAGGAGATTTGCGTACTGGAAAAAGTTAAAATATGCCCCAGGAGATTTGCGTAAATTCAGATTAAGGCAGGTGTTTGTCTCAAGCCTGAAGAAGCCAAAATCAGAAAGAAGAAATGTAGTAAGTAGCAGGAGAAACCTGTGCTCCCAATGTTTCCTGGAACAAAGAATTTGGGGTTTTTATTTGGGACAAATGGCCTCAGGAGAAAGTAGCTCTGCTCTAATTATCTCGACATTATTTCTATTTGAAGGAGCTACTTCCCTGGGCAAAATGACCCCCAGAGTAAGGAAGTTAGAAAGCAAAGGACCCCTTGGCAAGTATGTGATCTTATTAAAGAATGGGGTCTGGGGAAGATGTACAGTAGGGACTCCCCCCAACATGCAGACATTGGTCTTGCCCTTTGCCTTCCAAACCCCTTTTCTACTGCTCCAACCTTGGAGGTGAGGCAAGGTGGAAGAGAGGAAGGGAAGAAAGGAAAGAAAGTACCATGGCCAATCTCCTTCTTCCTTGCCCATCCTGCTCCAGTGTGGTCTTGTATGGACATAGAAGAGAGGTG
>NW_007772838.1:4348-4692 GCF_000696425.1 Galeopterus variegatus | reverse complement strand
AATTAATCAAGGGAAGTTAAGAGCAGTTTCCACTGTGGCAATAGGGGACAACCATGCCTCACTCTTGCTGAGGACCCCAGAGATGATGCAGAATATGCCTCAGAGTTGGTTCAGCCAAGGGGTGAGAAAGCTGGGTTAGTTACCTTCAAGTCATCTTCATCACTGGCTGGATGTTCCTCCCAGGGGTGTTATCTCAACAGAACACTGTCCAGTACACATGAGGGCAGAAGAAACCACAGACAGCCCTGAGGTTCTCCAGAGCTGACTGCACCCTGGGGAACAGGCACAGGGTATTGACAAGGTCTGCAATATGCTTTCCACTACCCTATCGCCTAGGAGTCATT
>NW_007772838.1:0-2404 GCF_000696425.1 Galeopterus variegatus | reverse complement strand
AGGCGTTGGGTCTGGGTGTGGGAATTTCACTCCATGATGGTGCTGGGGCAAACAGGGTCACTGTTGGCTAAGCCCCAGCTTGGTCACTTCCTTTTGGGTAAGCTATCAAGAAAAGCAGGGGCAAAATCCCTGAGGTTGTCAAAAGCTACTAAGGCACGTCAGGCAGCAGCAAAGCACAAAGCCTGCCATCTTCTCCCTGCCGTCTTCTCTCATTACAGCTCCAAGACGGAGCCTGTGATATCTCCAGGAGCACTCTCCAAAGCTGGCCCCATCCTCTCGTCTCTCTCACATTATGAATAAAAACATGAAATTAGTTTTATGTCAGAAGAACAACCCCTAAGACACTTGTAACTTATAATTATGATTTCTAAGCTGTTTGACTTGTCAGTATCAAGAAATTCACAGCCTGAGACTTCCTGCAGTTTATGAGCTCAGACACTCTGCACTAGCTGTGGAAAATTAACCATGAGTCTCTCATATGCATTGTAACCATGAGTCTCTCATGTGCATTCTGATTTATTAACTACAGTGAGAAGCAGAAACTAGGAAAATGGACTCCCGGCCACGGGACTTCCCAGCACATTGGCTTGGATAGACCAGACAGACATATCCAATAACTTGCCCTAAAGAGTAGGGACCAGCTTTGGTGGAGGCGCCTTGTTGAAAGGCCACATTCTCCTTTGACACAATGCACCTCCCCACCCAGGAAGCAAAAATCATCCCAGACACAGAAAACAGAGACAAGCAATGGAGTCACACTGTCTGGAGAAGGTCTACCAGCTGTACATTTATATTTCCACACATGCATATAACACGTAATGATTGAATCAAGGTAGTTAGCAAATACATCACCATAAAAATTTATCATTTCTTTGTGAAGAGAACATTTGAGATCCTCTCTTCATGCAATACATTATTGTTAACTGCGAATGTCTAGAATTGCTGTACACCACTAGAACTTACTTTTCCTAACTAGCTGTTATTTTGTGTTCATTCACCAGACCCTCCGTATCTTCCTCTCCAGGCTCTAGTAACCACAGTTCTACTTTCTACTTCTAAACGTTCAACTTACTTTATTTTCATTTTTTTAGCTCCCACATATGAAATGGGAACATGTGGTATTTATCTTTCTGTGCCTGACTTATCTCACTTAACATAATATCTTCCAGGCTCACCCACGTTGCCGTGAATCAGAGGATTCAATCCTTTTTCATGGCTGAGTAGTATTCCACTGTGTATATACACCACATTTTTTTTTTTTGCTGAAAGGCCTTTTTTTAAAGGCATTAAACCTACCCATGAGGGTAGTGTCCTCATGGCCTGATCACCTCTTAAATGTCCCACCTCTTAACACTGTTACAATGGCACTTATATTTCAACATGAGTTTGGAAGGAGACATACATTCAAATGTGTCCCCCCAAAATTTGTGTTTTGGAAAGTTGACCCCCATTGTCCCAGTGTTAAGATCATGGGAAATCCAACTATGGCATTTGAAAGGTGGGGCCTTTAAGAGGTGATTAGATTGTGAGGACTGTATCCTGGTGAATGGACCAACCCATTTATGGAGTCATGGGCATGGTTCTGATGTCTTTATAAGGGTAGCGAGTGAGTGGGTTAGCTCTCTCTTGCTCAGCCCATTCTCCATGTGACACCTTGGTCACCATGGAACCCTGTGAGAGTTCCCTTCAAGAATAAGGCCCTCATCAGATGTGCTTCCTGGACTTTGGACTTCCCAGACTCCAAACTGTAAGAAATAAATTTCACTTCTTTATAAATTACCCAGTTTCAGGTATTCTGTCATAAGGAACAGAAATAGACTAATACAACAGTTCTCAAGCTGGCCATGTAACCAAACCCCCCAGGGACATGCCCTTGATACACACTGCAATTCCCCCGGATCCCCCTGAGGCAGATCCTCTGAGATGGCACCAGGGTGCCTGCATGCCGGGAAGTGATATCAGAACACCTGAAACTTGGTAATTTATAAACAATAGAAATTTATTTCATACAATTCTAGAGGCTGGGAAGTCCAAAATCAAGGTGCTGGCAGGTTTAGGATCTGCTGAGAGCTCAGTCTGTGCTTTCGACATGGCACCTTGAATGCTAAAACCTCTAGTGGGGAAAAATACTGTGTCCTCCCATGGCAGAAGGCAGAAGGGCAAAGAGAGAGAACCCACTCCCGAAAGGCTTTTATTAAAAATGTTTAAGGAAATTTATTTATTTTTTAATTGAAATGTATTTGTTGTACATACTTACGGGGTACAGAGTTATATTTCCACACATGCATATAACACGTAATGATTGAATCAAGGTAGTTAGCAAATACATCACCATAAAAATTTATCATTTCTTTGTGAAGAGAACATTTGAGATCCTCTCTTCATGCAATACATTATTGTTAAC
>NW_007772837.1:0-4692 GCF_000696425.1 Galeopterus variegatus | reverse complement strand
GCACAACCCACAAATTCCCTCCTCTGACACTACCAGAGCCAGGAAGGTGCTTCTGCTCCTCCTGGAGTGACCAACCATTCCGGGTTCTGGGGACGTGGGACTGTCAGTGCTAAAACGGGGGAAGCCCTGGCAGGCCAGGATGAATTGGTCACCCCGGCTCCAGACATGCAGGCTGCTGGTGGCACGAGCACAGTGCTTCCCACCCTGTGTTAGGGTTCATGTTTAGGTGTCTGTCTCTTCACAAAGGAGCCTCTTAGGGGGACGGGGACAACCGTGTTTTTCTTAGTTCCTAGCTCCATGCCTATTGCATAGAGAATATCAGCAAGTGCTCAGTGCGGAAATAAACAACCACCTGGCTGTGGCTACATCCTATTGGATAGAGCATAAGTATTATGGGTTAAAGCACAGGTTCTTTGAGGAAAAAAATAATTTCTGAATTCTTTTTTAAAAAATTTTTTTATTGAATTAAAATTGATTATACATATTTTTTGGATTGAACACTGAGATATGTTTTTTTTTGTCTTTTTCCGTGTCCGGCAATGGATCGCAACCCTCAGTGTTGCCCCCGTACTGGACCGGGGACCGGCAACGGGATCGCAACCCTCGGCGTTGCTCCCGCGCCTCGCTCAGCCAG
Source organism: Galeopterus variegatus (assembly GCF_000696425.1). Taxonomy (NCBI): domain Eukaryota; kingdom Metazoa; phylum Chordata; class Mammalia; order Dermoptera; family Cynocephalidae; genus Galeopterus; species Galeopterus variegatus. Next base: position 4,058 of record NW_007772837.1, on the reverse strand, counting down.
TGAGCGGGAACCGGTCTGCATGTGGGATCCGAACCCTCGGGCGGGAGCGCCGCCGCGCTTCCCAAGCGGCGCACTATCCAGTGCGCCACCAGGCCAGCCCTGAGATATGTTGATCAAATCAATATTACCAGCATATATATTGTTACAAATCGTAATCATTCTTTATGCCCCTTGTCCAACCTCTCCCCATCCCCCTCTCCCTCCCTGCTCCCACCTCTAATTTCCCTAGATTTCTTCTCTCCTTCTGAAAGAGTAATGGTTACTCTGTTAATTTGTTGCCTAGATGATCTGTCCAATGCTGAGAGGTGTGATCAGGTCCCCAAATATTATCATAGAGCAGATGCTTCTTCTGTCACTCTGAAATGGGCTTTGTGGAGAGAGACATCCTCTTCTTTATCTCTGCTGGTGACTCTCCTTGTGTCAATGCACTCCAGTAGCTGGTGGACCATCTGTGTGGTGGTTGTGGCATCTAGCCACTTTCACAGCAGCCGTGGTTATTGTGGTGGCTGTGGTGGGCCACCCACATGGAGGTGCTGTTTTTGGCCTGCTCTGTGGTGCTGGCAGTATGCCTGGTTGTGGAGAGTGATCCCTGGCTCCATACCTTTGGTCCCTGGGTGGGCCCTGAGGCGCTGGTGCAGTGAGCCTAGTTGTGGGAGGGCGGTCCGGTACCCTTCTCCATGACCCAGGTCCCCAGGCGGGCCCCGAGGCACTGGTGAGGTGAGCCTGGTTGTGGGAAGGGGGGGTTCTGGTCCCTGGATCCATACCTCAGGACTCTGGGTGGGCCCTGAGGTGCTGGTGAGATGTGCCTGGTTGTGGGAGGGGGGCAGGTCCCTTTCTCCAAGCCCCAGGTCCCAGGCAGGCCCTGAGGCACGTGTGCAGTGTGCCTGGTTGCGGGAGGGGGTCCAGTCCCCTTCTCCATGCCCCGGGTCCCTGGGCAGGCTCTGGGGCACTGGCACAGTGTGCTTGGTTGTGGGAGGGGGGTCTGGTCACTTTCTCCATGCTTTGGGTCCCTGGGTGGGGCCCTGAGGCACTGTCACGGTGTGCCTGGGTCTGGGATGGGGGTCCAGTCTCCAGCTACTTGCTCCAGGTTCCCGGGTGGGCCTTGAGGTGTTGGTGGTGTTCCTGGATGTGGAAGTGCAGTCTGGTCCCAGCTCCATCCTGGGGTTCCTGGGCAGGGCCCCTAGGTGCTGGTCATGTGAGTGGTTGTGGGTGGGGATCCTGCCTCTGGCTCCATGCCTCATGTCCCATGGTGGGCCCCATGGGGGAACTTCCTGTGGGAACCAGTACTTGAGCTGTGTGGTTGAGCTAAATTGCTGCTTTGCTGCTGTTTCCCTAGGGAAGGCTTTTTGTGCAGCTCAGGGTTTAATGGTTGACCTTATAGTTACTTCCGGCTCTTCAGAGACCTGGTGCACCTGGGTTGTGTAGAAACTCTGATCTGGGCCTAAGTTTTTTCATCGAACTGTTCCTCATGCAATTCTTCATTCCCGACCAGTCTCCTCTGAGTGGTCCTGCACTGATTGAGGTGGATCGGCTGTCCTTGCTGTGTCCTAGTGCTCTCCTGGTGGGCCTGTCTCCCCCACCACCATGCTCCAAACACTTCCCATGGGACAGGCCCTGTGTCAGTCCCTTGCGTTGACTCACCAGCCTCTGAATGGCTCCCCTTTTACAGCTGTTCTGGCTCCTCGGTCCTGCATGGGCCCACAGGAACCCTATTAGTGGTCTTGCTGTCCTGGGGGCCACCAAAGCTCTCTTCTCCCTGCTTCCTTCAAGTAACTCCATCTGCAGGGCACAGCTGCGACTTCTGCCGGCTCCTGCTCCATGTGCTCCAGCACTAAAGCAGCCGTGGCCCGAAACACTGAGAGCAGCTTTTTCTTTCTCTCATCATGGCTTCTCCCACCTTCATGCACTCCGTAGGTCTCTCCTCCTCAATCCCCGAGCTCCAGTGGCCCCAGCTTGGCTGATGTTACATTTTTACAGTTGTGAATTGGTTGATATGTTGGAGAGAGTGACGCCAGGGACCGTCTATTCTGCCATCTTGACCAGAATCTGATCCATAATTTCTGAATTCTAACCCCAACCCTTGACCGACTTTTGTGTGACCACGGCTCAGTGCCTGTGTCCTCTAAAACTGTATCTATATATCCACGTGTCCATCCATCCGTCTGTCTCGATTATCTATCATCTGCCTATGTATCTATGTATCTATCCATCCATCCATCATCTGTTTACTCTCTTTTGCCCCAACCTCAAAGCAATTTTGAGAAGCACAGGCAGGCGTTATAAACCAGGTCAGTGGGATCTGTTCATACTGAAATGAGGCCTGTTTGGGAGCCAGTTTAACTGTTTCAGGCTGCTCACTCTTCTCCAAGCATTCCATGCACCTTCACTTTTTTAAGTGGGCCCATTGTGACCCAGAAAATTTAATTTAGCTCCCCAAATTGCCTCTACCCCAGGTAGGCATGGTGGGTTCCTGGCACCACAAATCCCTGGTGCCGTTGCTCGGCCCACAGAGTCATGGCCAATGATGTTTCCATCTCTTCCAGACAACCTCTGCCTCCTGCAAGCGTTTGCTGGGCGGGTGCGTTTCCTGAGTGGCCGAGCAGTGCTTGATGTCACAGAACGCCTGGCAGGTGAGCTTCCCCCATCCTGCCAGCCCAGCCCTGTAGTCCCTCTCTGTTCTCTCCTGCCTGGGGTTGAACCATCCACTTGCTTATCTTAGACCCGAGATAATCCCCACAGAGCATTTCAAATTTTTGATAATCTGCTATTTTGAGACAATTTCCACATTGCCAGAAAACAAGCTTCATTTTTTGTCAAAATGAAACAGTTTGTATAAGAACTGAAATCATTTTAAAGAAACGATTATGCATTTCTTCATCTTTGCCAATAGGGCTTCCTCTAGCCTATAGGATACCTCTATGTGCATGGCATGGTCAGAAACTAGCAATGTCATGAGAATTAGAAAAAGTTGTCCCTTCTTTGGCATGCACAGCCTGGCAAGTAGAACATGGGATCGATTTCCACCTCACTTGGCCCATCAGCCGGGTGCTGGGGCTGTATTACAGGGAGATGGGGCCTCAGCCTGAATCTGCTCTGCCTTGCTCAAGCTTCATCTGAGGACAGCTTGCTCCCATCCTATTTCTGCTTTGAGTCTGCAGGATAAGCCTTGAGTGGTTTCATTCCAGGTCTGAAAGCTGCTCCTGTGGCCCCTGAGGTGGCAACACAGAAATGACACAGGCTTTGGGGCCGACGGACCCATTTACCAACTGCCCAACTCTTGGGCAGGTTACTTAACTCAGTTTTATGATCCTTTTTGTGTGCCAAAAGCCTCCTTCCCCATTCTGGAAAGGTCCCATCTAGGAAGGAGGCAGGAGGCCTCTGTCTGTTCACTAGGCTCCTGAGCATCTCCCTAAAATGCAGACGGATCATGCCATGCCCCTGCTTAGGTTTTTTCATGGCTCCTGAGCTGTTTTCAGGATAGTGTCTGGGCCCTCTGGAGTGGCCCGCAAGGGCTGTGACAGCCTGGCCTTGCTCACCTCTCTGGGCTATGTTCCCTTCCTTCCACCCCCAGTCACATGCCCTGGATCATTTAATCCTCATAACCATCCCACAAGGAGGATGTAGTTTCCATGATTATCCCTCTTGTAGAGATGAGAAAAATGAAGCTCAGAAAAGTAAAGGGCCCAAGGTCCCTCTGTGAGTAACCCAGGATTTGTCCCCAGGAGCCTGGCTGCCATGCCCTGCACACCATGCGATGCTGCTTCTCCCTGAGTGGCCCCCACCTGGTCTCCCAAGCGCCAGCATGTGGCCCTCATTGCAACAGCCAGTCTCCCATCCTATCCCCTTGGCTGCCTGTGCATGGCTGCCCTGCCTGGAAAGCCCTTCTCCACGCCTCTTCCTTCATCTGGGTGATGCCCACTTGGTTCTGGCAGCCCCTCCCATGTCTCCCTTCTCCCCAGCCTCCTGCCTGGGTTACATGTGTTTCTCACAAGCATCACAAAGGGTATCACATCAGCCTGCTGCTCCGCTGGTGCGCTGCAGCCTCGCGCACTTGGGGT
>NW_007772836.1:3030-4693 GCF_000696425.1 Galeopterus variegatus | reverse complement strand
GGAGGGAGGTGTCGGTGATGGGCCATAATAATCATATACATTGTATATTGACAAAAATAAAAATTTAATGGAAAACACACACACACACACACACACAAAAAAAAAGAAGTGTGAATTTTTCTCATTTTCTAATTTTATTATCACTTTACTTTTCTTGTCAGTGTTAATGTCCCACTTGGCCTTTTTACTTCCTCATTGTTTAACGATGTTCTTTACTCAATCCTAGTTCTTAACTCCACAGCATTCCACACTGTTTATGCATCTATAGGACCTGGTTATACTAGGTAAAAAGGAAATGCCCCACTTTCTCCTTTTCCTCCATTCTTTCTTGCAAATTTCTCTTTCCTTGGTTTCCATAAAACTTCACATATCCTGTTTTTTTTTGCTAATCATTATTTTTATATCTTTATAACTGAGTCCTCTTCTTTGTGTCTGAAGAAATGGACCTTTAACACACCCGACACAAGTATTTTTGGCTTAATAAATCCACTGAGATCCTCTCATTTTTCTTTTTCTCTATTACTCTTCTCTTTATTACTCTATTTATTTTCTCTCTCTTCTCTATTTTTATAACAATTCCCTTTCTCCTGGCAACTTTCCCAAGATCCATATATATATATATGCCAAGTTACCTTCATTAAACACATAGACACAGAATGAATGTGTGAAGTTAAGTTTTTCAGTTGCAAACAATGCAAACCAATTATGGTTAATTTAAACAAAAAAATATTTATTGGAAGTTTTGGGAAGCTCCACAAAACAGGGGGAAGGAAGAAAAGCTATGATCTAGTTGAAAGCTAGACATATTTATATTTCCAAAAAAGTAGTGTAAAACATAAAAAAATGTAGTGTAAAACAAGTAATATAAAATAACTTTTCTTCATATTCTTAAGTGCATNAGGCTGGTTTGTTGGCATGAGAGGTACCACTTCAGGAACACGTTGAGGGAAATGCTGCATCCAAGCTATCACAGAATGGAGCTGTCAAACCAGCAGTCTTTTAGGTCATGCTACCTTACAATTGAGAGAATTTAGTAAATATTATGAAAATGCTTTGTGTACAGTAAAGCACTATACAGACACAAAATCATATTATAATGATTTTGATTTCCTAGTTGGCATAAGTCATTTTATACACTGGCCATAACACTGCCCTGTACAGAGTGATACTTGATATTTTATAAGAATGCTAAATCATTTTAATAAAGTCTGCCAGGATTTCATTTAGGCAAAGGGGCTGTGCTTATTTTCAGGCTGGCCCTATTAAGTAAAGTGAAAACGTGCTTCTCTAGCAAACACTTTTCCACAAAAATATACCAGTTGGGCATTCACATCCATCCTGGAATCCTTTGCCCTCTTGACCATCTGTTGCTCCTGTTTTGCCAACTCCCATGCTTGAGTGAGTCTCATTCTTTACTTCTGCTCTCAGAGCTTCTATCGCTGGATCCACTACAAATGCATGCTGGATGTTCATGCTCAGAAATCCTTTGTTTCATCTCTTGTTGACTTTCATTTTGTTTCTGGAAGTGGCAGTTCCAATTGGTTTAAATTCAGCTTCAGCTCTTAGCTCTTTTCGTAATTGATTTCCTTTGTATTTATTAAGAAAAATAAACAAATTAATTCACCCACATACACACACACACAAAAAAAAAACGGGGGGGGGG
>NW_007772836.1:0-2080 GCF_000696425.1 Galeopterus variegatus | reverse complement strand
AAAAAAATGTAGTGTAAAACAAGTAATATAAAATAACTTTTCTTCATATTCTTAAGTGCATGTTTATGTCCTGCTCAGTACTCTGCACTCTCTTCTCTGTGCTGTATCTGAGAGAAGTAAACAAATATAGCCATGCACTGGGTAATGATGTTTTGGTCAATGACCGACCGCATCCCCTATTTTCCATAAGTAGTTTCTTGAGACTAGCATTCATGGAACATACTTTGTTAAAAGGCAGTTTATAGGCTGTTTTTCTATCTCCTGAAATTTGCTGACATCTTACTGGAGCTATTCACTTTGTCACAGGAGAGGGAGATGGGACCTGAGGGCATAAATTCTCAGCCAGAGCTTTCTCTTTTCGTTGAGCCTAGTACTCCAAAGAGTTTGCCAGTAAGTGGTGTAAATATCTAAATGGTTCATGTCTAGCAAAAAAGGATACATTTTTCCCATTTGCTTTTCCTTTTCCATGTCACGTTTACTTTTCAGGTGTTTGGCTATAAAGAAAGTTCACACACACACACTTCATATCACCTTGTTTGCTTCTAATCTGAACTCTATTCAATCTTCCCTGCTGGTTTAACTCAGCTGCTGTGTCAGAGTGAAATTTCATCTTCCAAGGGAAAAGTAGTAATATGTAGAAAGATTAATATCTCTGTGTTTTGTTTTTGATCCCCAACTGTTTATTTAGGGCCCTAGCAGCTTGTAGTTGACCATTACTAGGCTGGGTAGGTCTGTTGTAAGAGATCTAAATTGGATCTCACCTTCACTGACTTTGGAGGCTGTAAATACTGAGTATCAAGAAGGACTCATTGTTGCCTAGAATAGCATTTGTCTACTTAAACTATATGGCAGACTGTTAGCCACATTAACCAAGGGCTGCAAACTTTAGGGAGCATGCAGTGATAACGATTAATGTGAAATAGGCTGCTTATTCTGTGACCAAGCATAACACCTGCCTAGATACATTGTCTTTTAAAACTTTGTAAGGTACAGTAAAATGGTGTCAACACCTTACCCCCATGCCTGATACTATAGCTTAAAAGGCACCCGTTGACAACTCAATCTGAAGACACAGCAGTGAAATGCTGAAGACAGGGAGCAAGGAAGAACTGAGTAGCAGGAGCTATAAAGCGTAAGGGGAAAGAGGAAGGAGGTGGTTTAAGAAGGTAAATGTTTGCTTCATCATTAGCTGGAAAATTCCAGTGTAGAATATTCACATGGACCTGCCCCGTTCCAGCTGGAGCTTGGTGAATCTGAGTCTGTATTTTTGGAAACTTTGTTAAGCCTGTAGTAACCATGAAACTAACAAATATTGCCACACGGCAGATCCCACCATTGTGATGCTAAAATGTTTGCCAAATGCCAGTGAGTTATGTTTGAATTTTATATCTTAGGTCAAGCAACTATCTCTAATATGTCAAATGCTTTCCATAGTTATTAGCAAGACCATCAATAGCATGTATTCCATATAGGGTCTACCCAGCAGTTGTAATTTATAAGCTTCTTGATGGAAAGGACTGTATCAGTTGGGATTCTTGATTGTAAGCAACAATTCAAAGCAGCTTTATTTCAACCATCATATTTATTTGAAAATACTGGAGTTGATCACAGAGTTGAAGGAAAAGCTGTTAAGAACCAGGGAGTTCTAGCAGGCTACAATTGGATATTTTATTGCTACTAGGACTCTCTTTCTTTCCGTATCTATGTCTTCTCTGCTTTTCTCTGGATTTTGACCTATTGCTCCTTTTATCTAGGGAAGATGTCATTCTTGAAAAGGTCTCTTTAATGCTTGGGTTAAATTTTGGCATTGGTTTTGGAGGAATCCTGGAACGATGCAGATGGCCTTAGAATGACTGGGTATTGAGTTGAGTGGGATTTTAGTCTCTGTCATTCTGAAAGCATGGCTTATGTTTAGATAATATTCATCACTATCTGACAGTGACATTGAGTGAGATGGGTCACTGGGAGAAAAGGGAAGGATCTGATACCTAATATCATTATGGTACCCCTGAAGACAATGATTAATTTCTACCTAAATGCTTCTAATAATAGGAGTTCCTTGTTTCAAAGAAATGTGTTT
>NW_007772835.1:3649-4693 GCF_000696425.1 Galeopterus variegatus | reverse complement strand
TAATATTAAATATTGTGTTACAGACTTTGGAACTACAGAAAAATGTAAAATATAACTGGCTTCTAATTCTATCACCTGTAGGCAATTTACATTACCATATTCCAGCTCTTCTGCATTTTTTATGTTTGGTTACTTTGAATTTTAATATTAATGCTTAGTACTATATTCAATAAAAATACTAGGATTCTTTTCAATGGATCAACATTATTTTAAATGTTTTAAAGATCTTTCTAAGCAATAAAAAAACCACTAACCCTTCATTGTTTAATTTTTTCTATTTTATTTTCTATGATTCTAAATTATTATTTTATTATGTCTAAATTATTTATTATTTTATATTTTAGCATTTTTGTATTGTATTATATACAATTCATTTATTAATTTAGCATTTACTGAGCACTTTGTAAGTTTCTATGTGCTTGACAGAGTGTTAGGTTCTAAGAGACCCAGTGAAGAATAGTACATAATCCCTGTCCCTGAAGAATTTAGATCGTAGTGAGGGAAAAACCATGCAAAGAATGTAACAGGTATCATTTAAATAATAATAATAACAAAAGCCTAGGATGATGGAAAAAACTTAAATCTANGCTTTGTACACATCTCCTTCCTCTCTGAGCTCCAGACTTTTATCTGGAGAATAAAAGATTACGACTTGCAATTTCCCTTGTAGATTAAAAATTTAATTTGATGACTACAAAAAAGAAAAGGCCTTCTGCATTATGCTTTTTTCCTAATGACAAGATGACTTTGTGCTGTATCTGTTTTCCCAGATTCTTTGGCCATTAAATTGTGTGGCTTTATAGGGTGATCAGCTGGGTTTTGTGTCCATACAATAGACACCATAGATACCATAGACAGGATAATGTATAGACAGTAAAAAAAAATTATATTTTTTGTATGCTTGAAAAAAATTGTATTGAAAGATATTGAACCTCTAATTATTCAGACTATATTTTAATCAATTGACAATTCCTGAATATAGTAATTAAAATAGGTACTAATGCTCTTCTAAAGGTGTAATGTTATTATTTATTTATTTATTTT
>NW_007772835.1:1873-3271 GCF_000696425.1 Galeopterus variegatus | reverse complement strand
CTGACAAAGATAACATTTATTGCATGTTTCCTCTGGGCCAACTATTGTGCTAACCACTGAATCCTCTGGGATTGCTACTATTACTACACTCTTCTCAGAGATGAGAAAACCAAGTCAGAGATAGAATAATTAACTCAATTGCACACAAGTACTGGAGAATCTAGAGCTCTAACTTAGTGCCACCTGACTGCATTGCACTGTCATCACCAATGTGCTTAGCCAGAGCTCTATAGGCTATAGTACAGCATCAAAGAATCATAAGAATGGAAATGGTAAGACCGTGTTTTACAAAGACCTATGAGGAAGGAAATATTTGCTCCATCCTCTAGCAATCTCCCTTGCCTCCTATATTGTAGCATCCGTGAATTACAATAAAGAGAAGTCCTTGATTTATGTTTAGCTGAGTTTGCTTCCCAGAATACGTCTAGAGAAAGTTCTCTGCAATTGCTTAAAGCTTTGTTTTTTGACCGCAGGCCAAGGAAAGTGCTTTTCTCACCAACTTCCTTCACTTATTTATTAATTTATTTTTTCTACTGGATCGTTAATCAGATACTCTCATTTCTCCTGTGATATCCCTTTATTTACAGCATCACTAATATTTTGTGTAGTGGCTTCACCCATGACTATTACAGAATGTTTAACTGATATTAATCAAGTGCTGAATGTTATAATTTCAGGATGAAGCCTATGCCTTACATGTGGACTTTGACTAGTAAAAAGGACCCTGAAATGTCTGTTAGCATGAAAGTGACGGGACCTCAGTGGTAGATTGGCAGGAAATAAAAACTCTGAGTGTGTCTTGGAACCTTTGACTAATGATCTATTTATCAGAGACCAGGATATTTGGGTAAAACTTTTTAAATCCTCTAAATTAAACCTCAACTCAGAGTCTTCTTACTCTTCCTCTGTTTTCAAAACCACTCAGAGTATTTGTTATACTTTGTGGGCTCTATAGATTTTTGTAGACATAGACATGTGAGTACTTGGCAAATACCCAAGAGAAAGCAATGGAAGTGATTAAAGGGTTGGGAAATACGTTATGAAGGAAAACCAAGGAAGCCAGGGAAAAGTAAAGAAGAGAGGGTGCTTAATAAATCTTTATGTTCTGGAAGGGATGTCTTACAGGTGGAGGCAATGAATATTTTACCTCCCTTCCCATTAAGACCAAGGGAGAAGAAGTCACGCTAGTGTTGATGTCTGAGGGATTATGGTGAGATAGATAGACTGATTTACATCTCTCTCTCTGTATATAGAGAGAAATACGTATCTCAAGCAAACTTTATAATCAAGGCAGAAAGAAAGAGTGTCATACAATCTCCTCTGAAATTTTTTTAACATGGTAATTTATTCAATTTAATTAATAGAACATCAATATGTGACTCAAGAGCACAAGTACTA
>NW_007772835.1:0-1083 GCF_000696425.1 Galeopterus variegatus | reverse complement strand
CAGGTTACAGGTGATATTTTGAGAAAATAGGAATGAGTGAGATCTCCAATGGATACTCAATAAATACTGAATATTTGTTTTAGTAAAGTTAATCATATGATCAGATCCTAGATTATCTGTTTTGTAATTATACAAAAAATATTTTTTTCCTCAGAAAACCCATATATGCAAATATTGTATGTATGTATTTTATTTTTAATGTATGCTTTCTTAGTTTTTCCGTGCAATAATAGGTATTAAGAGATAAGGCAAAAGTCGTGTTGGTAATTCTAAGTAGAATCTCTACAAACTTATGCATTGGCACCCAGGCAACATATGTTGAGATCCTTCTGACGTTGAATCCATGGAACAGGTGAAATGGTGGTTAAGAATTTATAGCTCAGTTCCTTCCCTCCCAAGAACTGATCATTCACCTGGGAGAGAAAACAAACATTTATAATATGCAAAGTGGTAAAAGAACACACATTATTTTAACACATGGCACCAGAATTCCTATGGTGGGGGGAGTCTCTTTTATTTATATAGCTAAAAAAAAAAAAAGAGAGAGAGAGAGAGACATCTCCCTTTCCAATATTGGGAAAATCATTGTAACGCATAGTATTTGAGATCTTCTGCTAGAGAGCATAAGAACATACGAACTTTGCTTTTGCTTCTGAAGGAAAAAGTGTAAGTGAGGAGGAAGGTGGCTGACAATAAAGGTCCAAAAAGGGATAGAAAAGGGTAAATTATCTGTTTTAATAAAATTTTTNACAAAATAAGTGTTCTCAGTATGACTTTCAACTGTTAGCAATGACACATGAGGGAATCCAGATTAAACCTACTTATGAGAATTTTAAAAAAGACAGACAAATGGGTTTTTTTCTGCTCAAAGACATTGGAAAACTTAACAAGGCAGTAAAGATAACAATGCAGGGATTTAGGAGAAGATGGTCTTGTGCTTGTTTTATTGGCACTTTCCAATTGCAGAAGAGACTGCTGAAAGCTTGAGAAATTGATCAGAGTTCTTGAGACCCCCATGAGCAAAAAGATTTGAAATTTAGAGTCCAAGGACTACCAGAGATGGGTAAGATAATTTCCACACAC
>NW_007772834.1:1520-4694 GCF_000696425.1 Galeopterus variegatus | reverse complement strand
GCCACCGGGCCGGCCCAGTATTTTTTTCTTATTCAAAAATTTGGTGTTAGTCTTTTTTTTTTTCCTTAAATAAATCTTCATATATTTTGGTCCTTTATCTCTATATTTATATATCTTAATATGTTTTTCATTTATTAGTCCTTTGTCTATAATATTCATTGCAATAGTTTTTCCTGCTTGCCATTTTCTTTTGACTTTATTTATGAGTTTTTTCTTTTTGCTGTGGAAAGTTTTTCAATGTCCTCAAATTTTTATATATTTCCTATTATTGCTTTTAGATTTGAAGTCATAACAGGGACAGATTGTCCTCACTTATTTTTTAAAACTTTAAAATCTCTAATCCATTTGGAATTTTTCCCTTATATATAATATGAGGAATAAATCTAATTTTTTTCTATATGGTCATCCAGTAGTTCCAACATCATTTATTAAAACTGTATTTTTTGCTCACTTATTTGAGATACTTAGTGACTTTATCATACATTAAATTGCCATATCCACCTAGGTCTATTTTTGTGTTTTCTATTCTGGCCATTGATCTGCCTGCTTATCAATGGAATAGTATGCTGTTTTATTTATAGAGGCTTTATAATATGTTTTAATATCCAGTAGGACTAGCACCTGCCACCCCAGCATTGTTTTTGTTTTTCAGGATTTTCTTGGTTATTATTGCTCTTTAATTTTTCCATATAAACTGTATTATCACATTGTTTAGCTCCAGAAAAAAAATGAAGGCTGGTAGATCTTTATTGGGACCCCAACCAGCATAAGTTAGTATAGAGAAAATTAACATCCTTATGATGTTGAGCTTTCCTGACTAAGAACATGTGTCCTTCTCTTGGTTCAAACTATTTTTGTGTTTTCAGGAGTATATTATAGTTTTTCTTATATAGGTTATCCACATTTCTAGTTTGCTTAATGCCTAGGTATTTTGTCTTACTTTTTTTCTTCTGCCATTGTGAATGGGGCTTTCTCTTCCCTTTCTTTGTATCTTCTAATTGGTTATTTTGTTCTGTGAAGTCTATTGCTTTTTGCAGATGTATCATACAGGGTCCAGTCAGGAGACAGAAATAGCACCCATTATTTTAATGGAGATTATTTATTACAAAGAATTGTTAACTGGTATAAAGATGTAAAGTGGGTAACTGAAAAGGCTTTGAAAAGAGAACACTAGGTATCACAGAGGAAGCAACTGCAGGAAGCAGCTACCATCCCTAAGGCTGGGTAACAATGGGACAAAGATGGAGTTATTAAATCTAGAAGTTTGGGGAGGGTCCCTGAGGAACTGAAACTCAGACTTTCAGGAGGGAGCTAGCTTGGCTAGTGCTGGGTTCTCCAAGCTCAGTAGACGGGCTCATGGGAACCAGGACTTTGAAGAGAAAACATGGGCCAGCTGGTGCTGGTGTCTCTGAAGACTACAGTGAGGCTGGTTCTGTAATTCTTAGAGAAACTGAAAACCGAACCCTGTTGCTGCTGCTGGAGTGAGTAACTACTGCTTGGATACATTCGCAGGAACAGCAAGGCAGCAGGAAGCAGCGAGTCCCTTTTTCCCCTCTATCTGCAGTCACCCTCTAGGGCCCCCTGCTGTTGAAGCCGCACGGGGAGCAGCTGGCAAAGCTGAAACTAGATTCATGGAATCCCAGCTTCAGTGCTACAAAGCGGGGTATAGAAAGGCGGGCTTGGGGCTGAGGGACAAGAGCTTAACAGCCGGCATAAGAGGTTAATTTTACATTTGGCTATTTTACTAAGCTCTCTTATTGTTGTAGTAGTTTGACTAGCGATCGTTTTGGGTTTTATGATGATAGCCCCTACAAATAGAGATTTTATTTTCTTACCTCTTTCTGTACAGTTTTTACTGTTAACTTTTTGATCTTGGTTCCTAAAATGTCTCAGACACAATGATTAGGAGAGCTAAGTCACACCACTCTTGGAATAAATTATTCTCCGTTCTTGGAGTGACTTTGTGAGAAGGGACGTGGTGTAGGAAAAGAGAGATTTTCTTTATGGTCTTCCTCACTGAATGCGGGAAATAGCTAGCCTGGCACTGAAAGCTGTTTCTTGGCTATGCCTAGGACACTGGGGGCGCCTAATAAATACTGGTGAGATAGATGGTAGGTTTGCCTGTCCCTGTGCTGTTCTTTGTTCTAACCTGGTTATATCCATTCTCCCTTCTTCTGACATATGATGGAGGCCTGTCCAGTGAGGACATTCAATCCATGTCACTGCAGTGATGGGTCAGGGACTGGCGTGTGATCTAAGCCAAGCCAATGAGGCTCCATCTCAGAGTTTGTGCTGAAGCTAATGGAAGGAAGTGCTCTTTTTTTTCCTTGGGTCTCCTCAGTTATTCACTTCTCAGCTGAGTGATTTGGATCCTTGCTTCCACTCAGAGAAAGCTGATACAGGGGAGCAACCAGAGGAGACAGAGAGACGTGTGTTGTTTTCACTTGAGTGCCTGCAATTTTAGGTCTAAGGCCCTTCGCATGAGCAATAAGTGTCCTATTTTTAAAGATTTAAAGCAGCTGGAGTTGGATTTTCTCTTCCTTGCAATTAAACAAGTCCTAATCGATCAAGAAATAATTACATTCATTATTACTAGAACTTAGGAGCCATGTAAAGCTGTGAGAACACTTTATTAAGTGTCCAGTACTATAGCATAGACAGGTTTACTGGGGATGTTTTCTCCAGGTGTTCATAGTTCTTTCTCTGCTTTGAGCTATTTTCTTGATTCTGCTGACCTTACTTACCTCTGCTCTGGCTTTCTTGCTTCTGTCATCTCACTGTGATATCTTCCCATTCTCTCTTGAGAACAGTCATGGACCATTGTTATGGACGTTGTCAGGGACAATTGTCTTGAGGACAATCATAGACCAATCATGGACAGCCTCCAGGTCTGTCATTGATCTTGAACCCTGGACATCAGGGAACTTTTGCTTTAAAAGCCAGGGAATCAGGGAATCACAGCAAATGCCAGCTCATCTCTTTCTGTCCTCTGGTCCTCTCTGGTCTTACGTTGTGGTTTCTGGCTTCTGTCCCACAGCTTGGCTGAGATATCTCCATTGAATGGCATCACCTCACCACTGAATTGGGCACTCCATGAGCATAACATTTTTGGCTTCTACAGTTGATCTCTATTTTGGACCCTTGCAGCCACCCTCTTGAGTGTTGTCCTGTGTC
>NW_007772834.1:0-1317 GCF_000696425.1 Galeopterus variegatus | reverse complement strand
TCATCTCACTGTGATATCTTCCCATTCTCTCTTGAGAACAGTCATGGACCATTGTTATGGATGTTGTCAGGGACAATTGTCTTGAGGACAATCATAGACCAATCATGGACAGCCTCCAGGTCTGTCATTGATCTTGAACCCTGGACATCTGGGAACTTTTGCTTTAAAAGCCAGGGAATTAGGGAATCACAGCAAATGCCAGCTCATCTCTTTCTGTCCTCTGGTCCTCTCTGGTCTAACGTTGTGGTTTCTGGCTTCTGTCCCACAGCTTAGCTGAGATATCTCCATTGAATGGCATCACCTCACCACTGAATTGGGCACTCCATGAGCATAACATTTTTGGCTTCTACAGTTGATCTCTATTTTGGACCCTTGCAGCCACCCTCTTGAGTGTTGTCCTGTGTCCCCACTGAGTGAGATTGCTGTAGGGCACCCAAAGATGAGTAAGACATGGTTTCTGCCACTGAGGTAGAAACAGACAGGATGCAAGTGTTAAACTGAGGTACAGACATTGGGATGTGGGGACACAGAAGGCATGTTCTCTGTGTGTGTAAGAGCGTGTATCTCATGAGATAGGCTTCATGGAGGGGGTGGCTGTTGGGCTGAGCCACTAGGAGTGAGTAACAGATAATCTACAGATGATCAATTCAGTTTGGTTCAGTCATTCAGTCAGCAAACATGACAAGCATCTTATCCTAAATATCTTTCCTAAAAGAAGAAGACAACTACAAGAAACCCCCTTGAAAGATGGTGAAGGTCAGTCTTATTTCACCTGTCGGTGCGATTGGTCCCAGGGTGATTCTATCTGATATTGCAGACAAAAAGAGGTGGGGGCTTCTACCTTTGCAGACGAGGAGGCATAGCCATGTTAGGGACGTTGGGTAAACTTGCTCAAGGACGCACAGCAGCATTAGAGCAGTGTCTGTGAATGTAGCTTGAGGACAGCCACACTTTCCACCTGGCACCTTGCATTCCTGGGAAATTCATCTGGCATATAAAGAAAGTGGGATGGTTGAGACACAGGGTGTATGTATGTGCAAATGAAGTCTTTTTCTTTTCAGCAACTTCAGGGAAGGTACAAAGAAGCTGGTAAATAAAGCTGTGGGAAATTGATTGAAACTGTCTCACTCTGCATGATTATTATTTTCATTAATCATGATAAAACTTTATTGTGTGCTGACAGCACAGTACCAAATGTAGGTATGGATGCAGTCTTCATAAAAAAATATAGTAACCCATAAAGCAGCAGAAGACAGATCAGCTAAGTGAAGAAGGGTGAGTTGCCTTCTTTTTTTTTTTTTTTTTTTTTTTTAAAAG
>NW_007772833.1:2315-4694 GCF_000696425.1 Galeopterus variegatus | reverse complement strand
GGACACAGGGATCGTCACCTGCAGTTCTCTCCTTTCATCTGAGTGATCTGAGGAATGGGCAGAAAAAAGCTGGTGAGTGGTTGGGAGGTTGTGGTTCAGGTACAGCAGGCTTTCCCCTCCTGCTGGGCTCAACTATTTTTTGTCACTTCCTTCTAAAAACCCCCTTCCTTTTAATTTCTTTTAAAGTGAAGTTCAATCTGAGTTTTCTTCAGGGGAAAGCAGAACCACGTGAGTCCAGGATCTGGGGTGGGAAGCCTCTCACCCAAGGCCGCCAACCCCTGGTGGCCACACCTGTTACTGCCTGACTCTGCAGAGGTGCCAGGAGCAGGTGCACATTGGGCCTGGCAGCCATTTATTTGGTTGACCCAGAGAGAGATTTCCAGAATCCTATGACCTTAAAGAGGGCACTGGGAGGCATGAGCAGGGAGCAAGATTTCTGTACTTGTCCCTGTCACCTGGAGAGGACTTTGTCCAGACATCGAGGTGGTGCCCTGAGACTCTCAGCGAGTGCTGGCCTCCTGCTCCATGCCCTTGGGGACACCCCCGTGAGTGCTCAGGCCCAGGCAGAGTTGTTCTTGTTCACAAATGTCTCCACTTCCCTTCCTGGGCCTTCACCCTCTGCCTTATTTAAGTGAGTTTGCACAGGGAGATGCAACATGTTTATGTAACAGGGCCTACTCCCACCCCTGAATTTCTTATGTATAGAAAGCTCTTGAAAAGACAAAAACTCTCCATAGAGTTTTATCCTCTGACTCAGTCAGTGTTAGAGAGGCCAGAATCCCGGTAGATGTTAACTCACGCTTTAAAACACTCCACCGTGAACACAGGGTGGGGGTGGAGGGGTTTCCTGTGGGAATTCACTTATGGAAGGCTCTGGAAATACGGCTCTTTCCACCTCATCAAAAGTGTGGCGTCTCCTCAGAGCTTGGCTGCTCTTGTGGGTGCTGAAGTCGGTTCTTTGGTGTAGCTCATCTGTGGGATCTCCTGGGCTTCCCTGAGGAATTAGACCGTTACATCTAAATTGTATGCCCTTCTTAGTCAAATACGTGATAGAAAAATGAGGTAGACTTTAAAATCTCTTGTGTGCTCCTTGGGCCATTCCAGTTCACTGATGTCTTGTAAGTGTGTGGTCTGTGAGACCAAGTGGCACTTGTCAGTAGATTTAAGTACACCAGGGAGCAGAGGCTCCACATGCACCCTGGCCTCTGGGGGACAGAAGAGGTTCTCAGCCAGGAGAGTGGCTTTGAAGTTGCTGGCCAGAGTTCAATTGACTGGCCTCATCTGGAGTTGGCATCAGATGACTTGATTGGGGATGTTATGAAAGCCTCTGAGCTACAGGATGGTGGAAGTTGAGGCTGGTCATCCATCCATCCATCCATTCACCCATCCATCCATCCATCCTTCCACCCACCCATCCATCCATCCATCCATCCATCCATCCATCCATCCATCCATCCATCCATCCATCCATCCATCCATCCATCCATCCATCCATCCATCCATCCATCCATCCATCCATCCATCCATCCATCCATCCATCCATCCATCCATCCATCCATCCATCCATCCATCCATCCATCCATCCATCCATCCATCCATCCATCCATCCATCCATCCATCCATCCATCCATCCATCCATCCATCCATCCATCCATCCATCCATCCATCCATCCATCCATCCATCCATCCATCCATCCATCCATCCATCCATCCATCCATCCATCCATCCATCCATCCATCCATCCATCCATCCATCCATCCATCCATCCATCCATCCATCCATCCATCCATCCATCCATCCATCCATCCATCCATCCATCCATCCATCCATCCATCCATCCATCCATCCATCCATCCATCCATCCATCCATCCATCCATCCATCCATCCATCCATCCATCCATCCATCCATCCATCCATCCATCCATCCACCCATCCATCCATCCATCCATCCATCCATCCATCCATCCACCCATCCATCCATCTGTCCATCCATCAATCCACCCACCCATCCATCCATCCATCCATCCATCCATCCATCCATCCATCCATCCATCCATCCACCCACCCACTCATCCACTTATCCATCCATCCACCCACCCATCCATCCATCCATTTGTCCATCCATCCATCCATCCATCCACGCACCCATCCATCCATCCATCCATCCGTCCATCCATGCACCCATCCACCCATCCGTCCATCCATCCATTCACCCACCCACTCATCCACTTATCCATCCATCCACCCACCCATCCATGCATGCATGCATGTATCCTTCCACCCATCCATTTATCCTTCCTTCTATCCATTCAACTTTTATCAAGTACTTCTATGCCCACGTTTTGTGCCTTGAATGCAAAATGCTATGGAATTAGGA
>NW_007772833.1:0-1067 GCF_000696425.1 Galeopterus variegatus | reverse complement strand
ATATTGTTTCTCCCTTGCTGCTTAATTTCAGAGGAGGCTATATTAAGACTTTCAACAGGATTTTAAATCTTAGCTCTTCCTTTATCATCCTGCAAGTCACAGAAAGTGAAATATCAGGTTTCTGAGGCTAATTTAACAGAGACTGACCATCAACTCAGTTGTCTGATGAAGTCTTGCCCGTCTACCCAGCCTTCATTTGCATGCCCTGGGCTCAGCAACTTCCTCAGCTCCAAGAAACACCGGGTCTTCTTTCCAATTCCCGTCTCCAGCGGGACACTGATGATGTGGCCACACTGATGTCATTGCCAGGCTGTTGGACAACCACCTTCCTCATCACAGCTACATCCTACCTTTGCTCCCTGCAGACAGCTCTCAAACATTTTGGTTTGTATTTTCCATCTGGCTTCATCACTGTTAAATTTGAGGCACCTCTCTTGAAAGCCCTTGTATCTGTGACACTGGTATTGACCTGGCTGGTATCACATTTCTTAAAAATTACCAAAATCTTTTTACTTCTATCACAATTTGAGAACCAAGTAAAGCAAAGCTTTTCATATTTTTCTGATGCTGGTTTTCAAAGAAAATGAAATGTGAAACTAGAGGGGCTTAAAGAAAGTTCTCAGTTCCTGAAATTTGAATTTTCCCTGCAAGGGCCTCAGGTGGCAGGAAAGGTCAACTTAAAAGTTTTGAGCTCTATCAAGCTTGGATTTGCTTTGAAGAGGAGACAGTGTATGGGCAGAATAAAGAGTGTGGTGATTTTCCAGGACTCCTAGGGCTCTTTCTAGAAAGAAGCAGGTTAGGAGATTGTGTTAAGCTCCTAGGACCTCAGGGCAGTTGCAGGGTCCCCTGAGCTCCAGACTATGGCCCCATGAAGCACCTGCCTGTGGACACCCATGCGAGGCCGTAGAAATACAAGACCCACCAGGTTCCCATTAGCCCAGGCAGCTGGTGCATCTTTAAAGCATCTGCCTATTTTAACTTAAAGGCTAGAGGGGTTGGCCTTTAGTGGTTTAAAATTCAAACCATGGATAAGAAGGCATTTGCATGTTTATTTCAAGGGGACAAAC
>NW_007772832.1:3432-4695 GCF_000696425.1 Galeopterus variegatus | reverse complement strand
AGGGCTCTGACCAAACTATTTTATTTTTCCAACAGTCTTCTAGTAGCACATGGGCTTTTAAAAAAGGTTTGTGCATTCGTGTTCACAAATGGATGTCACAATTTCATTAATCAAACTCTTACCCAACCACAATGAGTGGCAGGGGAAAAGAGTGACTTTTTCTCATGCATTTGTTCTTGCAATAGCAAAAACCCTTTCTTGAGGAATCTCGGCATATTTTCATTTATGCAGTGTTGGTTACAACTTCTTCCCATGTCTATTCCTACCCCAAACACTAACAAAAAAAAGTGCAATTTTCCTGTGAAGTTTAAACTAGTAAGACTCAACTCTTCCCCTATTTGTTTTAATGGAGAGTGAATAAATCAAGTGGGAAGGTNTACACTACGTAGGCATTTCGGTTGACTGAGTTAATGTATCCAAAAGACTTAGCTTTGTCTTCTGACAGTAAATTTTGAACATATTCAAGCTATTATTATAGGATATGTCGAGAATGCGTGACAGAAAAAAAATTAGTAAAAATAGCTTAAAATTGATGATTGTATTTTTTTCACATCATAGCACTAATTGTAGTGCACTTAATCCTGCTTGTGATGCCAATTGTCTAGCTACATTACCATGCCAGTTGTCGGGCTCTTTTACCTGCTGGTAATCCTGCACAGACTGGGCTGATTTTTGAGGTAGGGCTGGGTCTGGAGCTCCCAGAACTCTCAAGCCTGTTCCAGACTGCTCAAGCCTGTTCCAGACTCGGTCACAAACCCTTCACATGCTAGGCTGGGTCACCAGACCCCTCCGCACCAGGCTGGGTCACCATACCCCTTCATGCACCTCTATGAGCTAGGTAACCAGCCAAAAGTTCCTTGGAGCCATAGATTGAAAAGCATGGCTGCACAGGGTGGACGCCCAAGGCTAATGCCTGCCTTTCTGCTTCACTGAAACTCCTCTCTTCTGTCTCTCTCATCTCTCTCTCTCCCCCTCCTCTCTCTCCTTCTCTTTTCTCTCTCTTTGTCTCTCTACTTCTGTCTCTCTCTCTCTACCTCTCTCTGTCTCTCTTTCTCTCTCTCTCTCTGAAGAACACAAAAATAGCAACAAAACTAAAAAGATACATTGGTGCACATGTGCACTAACTACACACACACACACACACACACACACAATTTGTCTACAATGGATGTGCTGAACCACACCCAACTGGACCCAAGGCAAGGGCTCTGACCAAACTATTTTATTTTTCCAACAGTCTTCTAGTAGCACATGGGCTTTTAA
>NW_007772832.1:0-2159 GCF_000696425.1 Galeopterus variegatus | reverse complement strand
AACATTTTGTCCTCTAACATTTTGCTAAATGTCAGTACTTTTTATTACTATTATTATTATTTTTTAACCTAACATGCTCATGATTAAAATGCCCCTAAATTATGTAATGAAGTATGTCTTGTATAATGCTACATTTTAATTATGCTATTTATTTATTCTCAATAGCACAGTCTCAGATAGTTTGGATAAAATGTGATTTGAAATGCATATTCTTTGATAAATAAGCTATTTTATAGAAAATGTCCATTTTTTTTTTTTTTTGTCTTGGTTTGGGTATTTTATTAGTTTGCTAGGGCTGCCATAACAAAATAGCACAGTCTGGGTGGCTTAAACAACAACAGCAATTAATTTTCTCACAGTTCTGGAGGCTGGAAGTGCAAGATCGAGGTGCCAGCAACTCCTGAGTCCTCTCTCCTTGGCTTGCAGATGGCTGCCTTCTCTCTGTGTGCTCACATGTTCTTTTCTCTGTATGTGCACATCCCCAGTTCTTCCTCATCTTCTTATAAGGACACAATCATAGATGACCCAATCATATAGGCCCTACCTTTATGACCTCATTTTATCTCAATTGTCTCTTTCAAAACCCTGTCTCTAAATGTGGTCACACTAGGGGTTAAGGCTTTAACATATGAATTTTGGTAGATACAATTCAGTTTATAACAGATAAATTTCTCTATGCTGATTGAAGTTGCTACCCATCTCAAAATTGTTTTCTTGCTTTGTTTCCACATTTCAAATTTTGTTTTGTCAGTCCATAAGGTACTGCAAATTTACAGGTAGATGAACTGGGTTGATGACTTGGAGATTTTATGCATACATACATACATACATACATACATACATACATACATACATACATACGTGTGTGCATGTCTCCCATATCCAAATACGGATGGACATTTTTTCTAGAATATTTTACATAGAGAAATACAACTACTTTAAATCTGTTCTCCTATCAAATGTAACTAGTAACATCAGTGTTGGGAAAATAGAATGGTTTGGTCAGAGCCCTCGCCTCAGGTCCAGTTGGGTGCGGTTCAGCATCCTTTGTAAGCAAATTGTGTGTGTGGGGAGGAGTTAGTGACCATGTGCACCAGTGTATCTTTTAAGCTTTACTGCTATTCTTGTGTTCTTCAGAGAGAGAAAGAGAGAGAGAGAGAGAGAGAAGAGAGAGGAGTTTTAGTGAAGCAGGTGGGCAGGCGTCTGGGTTTGTGACCCAGTCTGTGAATGGGCTTGAGGGGTCCATGGGCTCCAGACCCAGCCTTAGCTCAACAATTGGCCCAGTCGGCGCAGGATTACCAGCAGGTAAAAGAGCCCAACAACTGTTGTGGTCACCTGGTTTCACAATTAGCATCACAAACAGGATTAAAAGAGCTAGACAACCAAACTGCGATATGTTCAGTCCTTTCATTAAAGTAGTTAAAATGGTGAGGAAGAGCTTCCAGATATCAGAGTTTCTGCCTTGAGTAATGCTCATGACCACTAATCAGGCTGGACTTTTTTTCAACACTGTTATTTAATGGAAGGTGTTCTATACAAAGATGCCTGAAAATCTTTTCTTGCAAAATCAGTTTGGTAAGAATAAAATCCACAAAGTACACATCAAAATGAAAATTATATACCAGTGCTTTCCTCCTGGCTGCATT
Source organism: Galeopterus variegatus (assembly GCF_000696425.1). Classification (NCBI taxonomy): domain Eukaryota; kingdom Metazoa; phylum Chordata; class Mammalia; order Dermoptera; family Cynocephalidae; genus Galeopterus; species Galeopterus variegatus. Next base: position 513 of record NW_007772832.1, on the reverse strand, counting down.
CAGCAATAAAATATTAAATGAAATGTTAAGAACAACAATTAAAGGGCTTAGCATTTAAGTTGTCTGGTGCTGTGTAAGATTCAGTTCGTTATTGGCTATTAGAAACATTACCAAAGATTACTTTAGTTATCCTAAGTGAATAGAAAACTGCCTGCCCAGCAGTAGTGATAGAAAGTACTTATGACAAACTAAAAGTTCTTACATTTTCATTTTAGAAAAAAATTATTTTACAGTTCCTCAGAGTGAAGTTTACTGAGCTTGAATAAAGTAAAAAATGTTGGTATTATATTTACAACTAAATAGCTGTAGATTTACAATTAAATTGTTCCAACTCTGGAAATGTTTGAAAAGTCATTTATAATGTCTCTGCTTCAGGACAATCAATTACATACAAATGTTTAGTAAGTCCATAAAAATATTCATAGGAAATAGATCCATAGGAGATAAATGCTTGCAAGAAAAACACTGCCGTTTTAAAACAAATGTTATCCATAAGAAACAGCAATGCAGTAT
>NW_007772831.1:2469-4696 GCF_000696425.1 Galeopterus variegatus | reverse complement strand
GGTGTTCACTACATATTTATTTCCGGTTTTCTGTAGGTTTGAAATTTTTGAAATGAAGAGGCTAAAAGAAAACAGGAAGAATACACAACTTTTATGCTGGAAAAAAGAGAAGGAGAAGTGGATGAATAAGGGGGCAGGAGGAGGAAGAGGGAGAGGAAAAGGAGGAGGAGAGAGGAGGGGGAGGAGAATGGGGGTCACCAATCTCAGCAGACCCAGTCCCTCAGGACATCACTCAGGATCTATCTTCATAATTTTTCCATGGCCACATGCATTTATGTGTACTATTTTCCACTAACATTATCTCTATATGGAACTTCCCATGAGCAGCATATGCCAGGTGAAATGAGAGCCTGAATAGGACAGGTCACAACCAAGTGGCTGCCATGTGTTAAATGCCCACTTCGGTTTTCATGGCTTCACTTCACACACATTCCGTGATGTGGGCTTAAGGCTACAAGTCCCAGCACAGAGTGGCATTTCTTCAGCTAACAGTCTTGTTTCCTACTGAGAACAAATGACCCTGTGACAGGTTCCACTTTTACTCTAAACAGTGTTAATCACCTCAACCGCAAATGAATTAACCATATCTGTTTCTTGTCCATATGCCCATTTATCTTTCTTAAAGAATTTCTACAAGTCTACAAAACCTTTGAGGCCAGGGGAAATATTCCTCATTTCTTTGATCCCCAGAATCTATCATAGAGCTGGAGCATGGCAGGTGTTTAACAAATTTGAACAGAAAAATTGGATGAATAAATGTCACCTACATCTAAAAAATTTTGTAAGAATTAAAAATTATTTTTATNGAAGGTTAATCTGTCACTTTTACAATTATAGTTAAAAAAAAAGCCTTGGGGATGGGTTCTGCAATCCCGTAAATATCTGTTTCCTTTCTTATCTCAGTCTATTTTGTCATGGCAGCCTATGGGGTAATCATTTGCCTTAAGGGGTCTCATGACTGAGGAGTAGAAAAGTAATGAAGTGTCCTCTGTAGGGAAAATGGAGTCAGTTTGGTTCACAGGCCTGGCCTTACTCTGTTTCAGTAGCCTTCTTGTATGTGGCTATGGTAAGTGCACAATCTGCCAACAAAACAGTTTTACTTGAATCTAATCATGAAACTGTTGTGAGGCTCTCGCACAGAGAAATCCAAGGCTAACGGTGGTTTTATAGCTCTTTTAATAGTTGACAGCTCTTTTTGGTGTTACAGCGCTTCATTGCTTGTAAGCAAGGAAGGTGCGAGCATTAGGCTCATGTTTCCCCAAATGAGGGAAAAGGCCTGCCTTATATAGCCAAAAATGTCCACCCAAGTTCTCATTTAGGTCCTCGTATGCAAATTAGGGATGCAAGTCAGTTAGTCCAGATTGGTTGACTATGAGACAGAGCTCATTGGTCAGTTCTGGAGCGTAATTTGCATGGGTGCAGGAAGCAAGCTAGGTCACAGAAGCTAAAGTTCACGATCAAGACAGCCAAGCACAAAATTTCTAAAACAGTTTCTCCAGCAGAAGGGGGCAGGCTTAACAATCAGAAAATGCTCAGGGTTCCCCTCTACAAAACAAATCCTTGATATGAATTGCTCCACAAGAAAACAGGACTATTCACAAATGTCCATGTCATGAAAGTCACACATTAAAAGAGGCTAAAGTGATTTGGCAAGCAGATGCAAGACAAGGTTCTTGATCGGATTAAAGCACATTGTTAAGACAACTGGTAAAATGTTCATATAGTTGTCTATTAGATAATATTATTGATCAATTTTCAATTCCTTTCAGGTGATAATGGTATTTTTGTTATGCAGGAGAATGTCTTTGTCCTCAGCAGTTTCGTGCTGAACTATTTAGAGGTAAATTGTGATGTTTACAATTTAAATTTGAAAGGTGCAACAACAATATAAATGAAGACAGGGACGAAAGGAGGAAAGGAGGAAATGAAAAGGGGGAGGAGGAAAGAAAAGAGAGATTTTGAGCAAGAAAAAAGATGGGAGTGGAAGGAGAGGATGTGCAGAGAGATTTAAAAAGCAGCAAATGTGGCAATGATTTTCAGGTGTTCACTACATATTTATTTCCGGTTTTCTGTAGGTTTGAAATTTTTGAAATGAAGAGGCTAAAAGAAAACAGGAAGAATACACAACTTTTATGCTGGAAAAAAGAGAAGGAGAAGTGGATGAATAAGGGGGCAGGAGGAGGAAGAGGGAGAGGAAAAGGAGGAGGAGAGAGGAGGGGGAGGAGAA
>NW_007772831.1:0-1783 GCF_000696425.1 Galeopterus variegatus | reverse complement strand
TTGGATGAATAAATGTCACCTACATCTAAAAAATTTTGTAAGAATTAAAAATTATTTTTATTGATATCTTCTAAGTCATTCTGGCAAAATATAGTCTAGGAATGAAAATGGATATGGAAAGCATGGATGACCAACTAAGCCTTGTGCATGCATCCATTATCTGGGTTAATATTGACAAACCATTGATGGTTTTCTTCTTAAAATGAATAATGGCTTTTTTCATATAGAAAAAATGTAATTCATAGAATATTTTGACTTTAACGTTTTTCATATCTTTTTTGACCTCTTGACATCTGTCTATCTGAAAATCCGCAACAAGATACCATCGCATTTAATCAATATTTTATGCTGTCCTATAATGTGTAGCATATTCCACATACACATTTTTCCTAAGCTAGAAACATTGGAACACCACTGCTCTTGGTGATTCTGATAGAAAACAGTGGAAAGGACATGGTGTTTTGATACTCAGAGGCAGAAATGAATTCAGGTACCAGCTAGGGCAGCATTGTGCGTTTTTGAAGGTCACAACATTTCAAAACCTCACTTTTCTTAATTTGGAATGTAACTATGCCTAAATAGCTATTTGTGAAGAAGAAAGAAGATTATCGTGGCCTTCTACATGGTTCACGGATGAGTCTCAGAGCATGAAAGAACTTTCCCAAACTGCATGTGAAGTGTGGGTGTGAGAGAATGTGTATGCAAAAGCCCACATGCACATGCATACATTTCCCTGGAGACGAATTCATCTCTTTGGACTCTCAAAAAGTTTATGACCATAAGAGGTTAGAAACCACTGTAAAGTGTGCACACTCTAAGGAAGTTGTTATTCAGACTCAATAAAATCAATACATCCACTCAGCTGCTCACAAGCCCCTTCTATTTGCTGTGGTTGCAGTAGTGGGGAGGGAGCGTTGGGTCAGGAAGACGGGTGCCCATTCTAGCCCCATTTCTCACTGACTGCAAACCATTGGTGAGTTTTTGGCCTCTCTGAATCTCAGTTTCTCTTTCACAAAATGAGAAGAGAACTACCTATTCCAGGAATGGCTTTGCTGTAAGGATTACAGGCAAGGAAATGAGAAAATATTCCATAAGTGCCTGACATAAGCGACTCCCACTCCTGATTTTACCTCTTTCCTTGCCTCTTAGTTTTTCTCCTCTTCAAGTAAAGTAATCTGCATCCACTCAGTGTTTTCCTACTTATAATATTTTTGCAAACTGCAGCCATTTGTCTTCATAAAGAGATGCATTTTTCCTCTTCCCCCAGTTGCTTGCTTTGGAACGGCTATTAGAAGTCTGGGCTCTTTTGGGGGGAATGATCAAAGAATGTCTTTATAAAGTTTTTTTCATGTCTTCATTCTAACTATGCAGGATAGAAAATGGTGTTAGCTCATTTGTGAGACACCAACCAGATTTTCCTTGTACTGCCTCAAAATTTAAAGGTCAGCTTTCCCAGAGGTTGTGCGATGTATCGTAAAATGCCCTCTTTTGAGGGTGAGAGAGAAATGGTTGGTCAAGACGGCCCATTGAACTGTAGGGTGATAGACACGCAAGATTGTTATCCAATCTAGACAACTCATGTATATTTTGATGACTTAGAAAAACAAAGCAATTATTTGTGACGAGCCTAATAATCTTGACGTATTTAAAATACTCAAAACTTTTTTTGTGTAGTGGAATTCTAACTGTATTATGTGAGCCTTTTGAAAGTAATAAGTAGAAGTCTGGTTTCAGCTCTAATAAAATACAACATGGATTGAATTGAGGGTAGATATCTTACCTT
>NW_007772830.1:0-3591 GCF_000696425.1 Galeopterus variegatus | reverse complement strand
CGCGCCTCGCTCAGCCAGTGAGCGGGAACTGGTCTGTATGTGGGATCCGAACCCTTGGCGGGAGCGCTGCCGTGCTTCCCAAGTGCTGCCGCGCTTCCCAAGCGGCGCACTACAGCAGTGCGCCACCGGGCTGGCCCCGTATTTCTTATCTATTTTATTAAGCCTGTTCTCACTTTCTACTGCTGAATTTGCTCTTGAATTCTTTCCTGTGGCAGAGTCAAGAATCTGGTAAGAGGACGGGGTGGGTTGAGGCCGACTATCGGGCCTCCCGGATCCTACCTCCAGCATCAGGACTGTGCTGCTTTATACTCTTTCACTTAATAACATGAGTATGAAGGGTGTTGCTGGTGTGGGGAGGCCCTGTATCTATTGCATTCTCCTCTGTGCCGAGCGCCCTGCATGTCCATCAGGGAACCCCTCTTGCTGCAGTTCTCTGCTCAGGAAGCCCGTGGGAGCCTCCACCCCAGCAGGGAGCGTGTGATTAGCCGCAGCCAGGGCGGCTTTGCTGCAATAGCTGCAGTGATCTGTTCAGGGGTGGGCTTGTGCTACAAATTGGTTCGCTCTGAGTTTATTTCAGGACTTGTTCAGTAGCTACTAGGAAGGCAGCTTTCTCTTGCTTCCTTGTGAGCTTATAGTGTCAGGGTAGCGGACAAATGCACTTCATTCACAGAACATCTTAATTCTGGAGGAGATTTAGATGTTAAAAATTTTTTTTCAACAAGCACTGCTGCTCCCTACTATATCATGGTGAATCCCCCTGGATAGAAGATATAGAAGGTTTCTTAACAGTAATTTGTAGCAGAATCTGTAACTTTCTGGCCATTTAGGCTTGTTTTTAAAATCTCAGCCTAAAATAGTTCCAAAATCTGAGCAAAGTCCTCCTTTGCATCCTGTGTTGGGCAGGATATTAGTTCAGTGGCTGTAACAAAAGCCAAAATAACTGGCTTGAATAAAAGAAAAATTTAATCCTCTCTCATGGAACAGCCCAAGGATAAGTGTCCCTGGTGGTTTCACTATGTCTGGGATTCAGACACTTGCTATTCTGTTGCTGGTCACCTTCAACATGTGGCTTGCGCCTTGTAGTCTAAGGTGGCTGCTTCAGCTCCAGCTGTCAAATCCATATTCCTGCCAGTGGGGAGAGGGGAAGGAGAGGACACTTCTGTTCCTTCTAATGACACAGCCCAGAAGCTCACCGTCACAGAACTGGGGTGCAAGTCCTGGTCTCCAGCATTCTGCACTGAGCTCTGTCACCTATGTGGACAGCATAAAAGGACTTTCTCACCCTCTGGCTTCTGACTGGGTTTGACCAATGAGAGACACTGGCAGATGGGAGGCAGGAAGCAGAGTAGGTCTGGGTATTTATTCTCCCAGCTCTCCTGTAGGATCACCATGGGCTACTGTGTCCCTCGACTGCAGGAGGTCATAGCTTCTGTCAGGTGACCTCTCTGTAGGGCTGCATCTTTCTAGATCTGGCAACCACTTCCTTCTTTGTCCCTTCAGGCTTAGAGTGGTAACACCCGCATGTTACTATGTGGGGGTTGTAAAGGCCCCTCTGTTACTATCTGGCTGTGATAAGCCCCGTCTGTTACTAGCTCCGGGGTGTCACAGCATCCCTGGTTTCCCTCCACCCACCCACACTTTATAAACAGTCTATTCCTAAAACTCTCCTCCTGCAGGATCCTGACTGATGTGAATCCTCCCCAAAGCCCTGGGCAGAAGGTGCCTTATCATCATCCTTGTTTTATAGATGATAAACTGAGGGACAGAGAGGTTAAGTGAGCTGCCTAGAGTCACGGAGCTAGTAGATGACGGCACCAGTGTTTGAATCAAAGTCTCTTTGGCTGCAGAAACCACATTCATCGCCAGTGCAGGGGCCTTGGTATCTTGAAACTGTGTGGAGAGAGGGACCATGTTGTAGATTAGCCGCCAGGTCATTATTAACCTGCTGAGACCCTCAGTTTTCTCATGATTTTGGTGAAGGAGTTGGGCCAGTCCAGGAGTTGCAAGTCATGCCTGGAGGGCCTAGGAAGCGACATAAATGATGGCAGTGGACTGTTTCATTGTCACAAAGAAATGTGTTTTTTCTTTTTCTTTTTTTCCCCTTTAAACATGTTGCCCTCTTATTCTATCTTTCCTTTCTCCACTAGCATGGAGAACTGGGCACAGAGATAAATCATTTAGACATTGCACCTGGCTGACAATAACAGAAACTTGACTCCAGTGGCTTAAACAAGTTAGAGATTTATTTATTTCACATAAACCATGTCTGGAACTATGCATTCCAAGCAGCAGGTATGGCAGCTCCATGTTGTTGTTCGAAATCCTATTTCTTTCAATCATTTGCATAGAACGTTCCTTCTCAAGGTTACAAAATGGCTGCTCAAGCTCCAGCCATCATGTTTATATTCCAGAGACAATGGCAAGACACCAAAGAACTTTCTTGGAAACCCCACCATCAACTTCCAGTTATAATGCATTGACCACCCAAACTCAGCACTATTGACATTTTGAACTGAACAATTCTTTGTCGTGGGAGGGAGTCTTGTGCATTGCAGGTCTGTTTAGCAGCATCCCTGCCTCTATGCACTGGATGTCAGTAGAATCACCCTCCACCCCCTCCACAGTTGTGACACCCAGAACTGTTTCCAGACATAGTTAAATGTCCTCTAGAGGACAAAATCATCCCTGGTTGAGAGACACTGGGCTGCTCTTAGATCAAGGGAAGCTGGGAGATGTAAGTTTTAAATACTTTGCCTCTCCCAATAGTGTAGCAGTTTCTATTAGTAAGAAGGTCATGGAGTTCAGACATTTGGATGCCAAATAATAATCTTTGCCCCAAGAGAACTCACTCACTTTCCTTTTAATTCTACTTAAAAAGCAATGGTGACCCAAAAGTGATGATAAACAGTGTCAGGATTAATAGGAAATTGTGGGGACTGTGGCAAACTGAGAGCAAAGGCCCCATCTAAAGGGGATGCAAGGGCCGGCCCGTGGCTCAATTGGGAGAGTGTGGTGCTGATAACACTAAGCCAAGGGTTAAGATCCCCTTACCGGTCATCTTTAAAAAATAAAATAAAATAAAGGGGGTGCAAAATTTTTATGAGTGGTATTTTACCTATGAGATACTACTAGTTTGCCGTCATTTGTCAAACGATTTCAAAATATTTATTATGGAAACTGTCAGACATATACCAAATAGAGAGAATCATATAATTAACTCTTCAATATCCATCTTCAACAATTATTCACATTTTGCCAATCTCACTTTTATTCTCTCCTCCGAACTTGCTCTTTCTCTGCTAGAGTATTTTAATGCAAATTGCAGGCCTCTTGACATTTCGCTAGTAAATAATAATCACTTTTTTCTTTTTTCATGAAACCCCATTCTATTATCACACCTACCAAAATTAACAATGAAATCTTAGTGTGGACCAGATGATTTCTATGGGGCCTTCCTGCTATTATTCTAAGGTCTATTGACTAGATCCCCTCCTTGCCTTTTGATCACCTTCCCTCCCCACCTCTGTCTCTCCTTCTTTTTTTTTTTTTTGTCTTTTTCCGTGTCCGGCAACGGATCGCAACCCTCAGTGT
>NW_007772829.1:0-4696 GCF_000696425.1 Galeopterus variegatus | reverse complement strand
TCGCTCAGCCAGTGAGCGGCTGGTCTGTATGTGGGATCTGAACCCTCGGCTGGAGCGCCGCTGCGCTCCCAAGCGGCGCACTGTAGCAGCGCGCCACCGGGCCGGCCCCACCCTGCTCTTTTTTAATGCATGTTTTTATACCAGATGGTCCCTAAGAGTCAGTGTCCTGATGCCGGAGGTGGTTAGGTGATACATGTCTTTACTGAGTGATATCTCTCTTCTTCAAAGTCACTTTTTATTCCCTGCATCTTCCACAGTGAGCTGTAATGAAAATACTCAGTAAGACGCTTTATAAAGTATTTAAAAATACTTTATAAAGTATTTTTGTTTGTGTAAACATGAGAAGGAGGAATCTTTTTGAGCACCTTTGGTATAATTCAGTTTTGTGTTTACTTTTGATGGTTCAATGTGTTTCTTTTCCTCTGAGAACTCACAGATGCCATTTCCTTAATGATACCAAGGAATTTTAGTGGAATACTTTGAAAAATTACTGCCTCTGCTCGATCATGTCCTGCATGTAGTTAGCTGATCAGGGAGAGGGAAGTTCAAAGTATAAGGAAGGACTTGAAGTCAGTAGGTTGTGGGATAATGAAAACAGTCACTGAAAGACTTTGGGTGTCATGAAATAGAAGTGAGGAACACAGCAGGGAAAGGTTGTCTTCAGTGGTTGGCAACCCAGAGAGCAGGTACGTGTAATCTGTGCTAACCAAGCAGCTCAGACTGCTTGAAGGGTCTGTGTAAAACTAAAGGAACACTTTTGGGGGGGAATGTGAGATCTTAGGAAGTCCGTTTTACTTACTTGATAGCTAAACCTCATATTCACATTTAATAAATAGGAAAGGAGTCTACTACTCGGCAGTAGTTTGCTTCCTCATTGATACATTTGCAAAGCCTTGTTATCTAAGTTATTTTGATAGTTTTACAAATAAAGTAGATGGTACATCATAATTGAACAATTGTTATTTTTATTGCCCAATGTGATCTGTGGTTGAAAAAAATACCAAGGTAATATAAATGTGAATTGCACATGGACTACACGATATTATGTCATTAATGCTGTTTCTAGGATAGCCGCATATCTGGTGGTTATGAAAATGTCCCAACTGATGATATTCACATGAAGCAAATTGATCTGGAGAATGTATGGCTTCATTTTATCCGGGAATTTATTGCACCAGTTACACTGAAGGTCTTTGCAGGCTATTATACAAAGGTAGTTATCCTCCCACCCCTTCCTGTATACTCCTTACCAATTTTTACACAAATGTGCTTTTTTATGTTTTTATTGACAAACAAATCCACTTGTTTACTTTGCTTTTTTAGGGGTTTGCCCTACTGAATTTTGTAGTAAAATACTCCCCTGATAGACAGCGTTCTCTTCGCCCTCATCACGATGCTTCCACATTTACTATCAACATTGCACTTAATAATGTGGGAGAAGATTTTCAGGTAATTATGTGTCTTATTGTTCTAGTTTTTCAGAAGAAATGCGTAATTTATAGAAAGGGCCTTTGTCTTAGTTTCTTTTTTAGATTCTGCTTAGATGACATGATTTGAATTTTGCCACTGATTAAAAATAATAAACTGAAACATTTATTTGTTTTAACTTTTTTAGGGAGGTGGATGCAAATTTCTAAGGTACAATTGCTCTATTGAATCACCACGAAAAGGCTGGAGCTTCATGCACCCTGGGAGACTCACACATTTGCATGAAGGACTTCCTGTTAAAAATGGAACGAGATACATTGCAGTGTCGTTTATAGATCCCTAAGTTATTTACTTTTCATTGAATTGAATTTTCTTGTGGAATGGATGATTGGCATGATCATATCTTTGAAGTTGTGCTTGAGAAGATGAGAGGAATATTTAAATAACTTCAACAGAACAACTTCACTTTGGGCCAAACATTTGAAAAACTTTTTATAAAAAATTGTTTGATGTTTCTTAATGTCTGCTCTGAGCCTTAAAAAACAGGTTGAAGAAGAAAAAGGAAAAAAAGTAAAAGAAAATATTTATTTCTATGCTTTATTGTCTTTGAGAATAATGACAATTTTCTGAATTTGTCTTTCAAGTTGATAAAATATTCAGGTACAAATGTACAAGGGACAAATAAGACTAATAATATTTTCTTATTTAAGAAAAGCCCAGGAAGAATTTTATTTATCAATATGTACTGGAAATGTAGGAAAAATGGATGTAAATGAAAATCATCAGGTTTTGAGACCTTGGAAATCTGATTCTAACTGAGTTTGTATGTAATTGTGTAAGAACTTTTTTGACCACCTATGTAGGGCCTTTTTATAGTAGTTACTAAGGGAACACGAAGAAAATACTACACAATGTTTTTCCTCAAGAAACTTAGTACAAAACACAACTGAGGAGCATATCCAGTTGAAGACAATTTGGTTTAGATTATGAGACAGGTTATTTTATGTTTGTAATAGAAATTAAACCCTTTGTTCCTTCAGATGAGTCTCCCACAGTGGATTATATCAAGTTGGTATTAGATTGAGGAAAGCTCACAGGCCTTTCCATATCTACTGCTATATCAGGTATCAGTTTAAGATTAGCAGGTGCCCTTAAGTCAAAACAGGTTTTGCTTTATTTCATTTTTTTTAATTTTAGAAAATAGTGAGGAAAAAGAAAAAAATCATTGAGAATAGTAGTGCATCTTATGATCTTTAAAAATCTTTTAAGTACTTGAATTTTGTATCAGGAAAAGAAAGTAGTTGAGCCTTCCTTCTTCCCTGTGCCCTTTGTCTCTCTCCTTATTCTTACCTGGGGGAGTTATTTTTTCTATTCTTGTCGTAATCTCCATGTTATTCTTCCTAGTGTCTTTGTTAATTCCCTCTATCCTGCTTTTTAAAAATTCCCAAAGTTGTTGACTTGATTTTTCACCGTTTCTCTGAGTAATGTTTAAATATTCTTATTATAGCTACAATTTTTAATTTAAAGATTAAACTTGAAAAGAAGTTCTTAATCTTGGTGCCAAAATTCATTTTTCTAACACCATGTGTTAGAAAATTATGAAAAATAAAGTAGTTTAAAACAAGTTTTTGTCATTCTCTTCATTTTTGATGATTTATCATTCTTTAGAAGTGAATGTATGACTGAACAGTCTGAAAGAATATCTGGATATAAAGGCTATGATTGTTTTCATTTTGCTTGGTAGATTTAATAATATATCAAAACTCTATTTATTGAATTTATAAATTGAATTATAAAATCTTCAGTCTTGAGTGACTAGGGATCTGATCTAACTCATTTTACAAGTGAGAAAATAGAGGCCACACATTTATGCCATTGTGTTTATTTATTGAGTGGTGGTTTTTAAGTCTCTATTAGGGGCCAGGTACTGTTCCAGGCATTGAGGATATAGTGATAGACAAGACATTGTAGTCACTGGCAGATGGACTTAGGAAACAAGGGGGTTGGATTCTATCTCTGTTCTCTTGTTTGGTGGCACTTAATACCCAAAATAAACTCCTACTATCCATTAACTAGGATGAGGACACATGTTAATAATAAATTATGACTATATTACTATAGGAGGGTACTTCAAAAAGTTTATGGAAAGATTTGTATTATCTTTCAATTTTATTTTTCCATAAACTTTTTGAAGTACCCTTGTACTTCAGGAATGATATTTAAAATATGTAACAATTGATATGGTGTGGATGCTAACCAGTCAGAACAGACTTTGGTTATAAAAGCAGGCGGAGTTCTACCAGTGCAAGCCAGTGTAGTGTCCCTGTGGTGCAATTCAGAAGAAAGACATCTACCAGATGCTAGTTCTTTCCAGTTGTGGTATACACGGGTGGTCACCTATTAGGACTGTTTTAATCTCATGCTGTGTTTTCAGAAATTGAATCAAAGCAATTGACTGAGTACATTTTTCTATCTTTCTACTTATCGTAGATTACTTGAAGTAATATCAAATGTACATTTTAAAATGTACTAGTGAGGGAAAATGAGAGAAAAATTGCCATAAGTAGATCAGAAAATTTGAAAGATGGAAAACAGTGGAATTGGATGGATGGAGAAAACTGCAGCTTGAAACACACTTAGCAGAGGACTGTTCTGGGAACCAGTTCTATTGTATGATTCATTCATTTTGTGGAATATTACAAAGCATTTCAAAAGAATATGATAGATACAGATATATGTTTATATATGTACAAAATCAACAATCAGGTATGTCTAAGAGAGATGAACCTGAGAAAATAAAGTCACGCTATTTAGAATATGATACCGTTTATGTTAAAAACAAAAAACTGTATATATGTGTGTGTGTAAATTTACAGAAAATTTCCTGTGAGATGGACTTAGGATACTCAGACTAGTGTGAAATCATGGAAGAGTAAATGGGATTTATGCCTTTTACATTTCATATCTCTGTGTTATTGAAGTCTTGTACTATGGAACTATATTTATGTATTAATTATTTAATTTAAAGGGGGAAAAAAAAAAGAAAAGGAGAGGATTCCCATAACTAATTTAATTTGAATAAATGGAAGAATATTGATGTCAATAGTAACCATTTGTGTGGGGGGAAAAAAAAAAGAAAAGGAGAGGATTCCCATAACTAATTTAATTTGAATAAATGGAAGTATATTGATGTCAATAGTAACCATTTGTGTGTGTGTGTGTGTGTGTGTGTGTGTGTGTACGTTTCCAAAGAGCTTTAAATGCTCAT
>NW_007772828.1:4218-4696 GCF_000696425.1 Galeopterus variegatus | reverse complement strand
AGGACCAAGGCAATGTACTGGTCACTGTGAGGTGGCAGGTGTGCCCAGACCCAGCTTTGGTCTCTGAACAGGCCCTTAACTTTGAGCCATTTGACTTTCCAAATGATGAGTCTAGTTATTATTATTATTGCAATTATTTAACACCCTTATAGCTGTCCAGGTAACTACCTGGCATTTCAGTTTCCATCAGCATCATAGACTGTGGGTGCAGATGATCATCTGTTTGTTCCTGGCTTGGCCTTGCTGAGAGGCTAGGCTGAAGGATGTGCTAGCAACTCAGTGTTTCTGATGCCACAATTCCCAGCCATGCGTCAGACCACCAGAAGGCCCTTGTCCTGGAATTTAACAATCGCCCTTGGCTCTGACCTTGGGCCAGACTTGAAGTGCTCAGTGGGAAGCCCTGCATGTTTTCTGTGGGACCTCATCCGCAGACACCTTCCGTGTGGTCAAATGCTCTGAGCTCATCAGACGTTGACCA
>NW_007772828.1:0-2247 GCF_000696425.1 Galeopterus variegatus | reverse complement strand
CCACATTAGGGAGGGTAATCTGCTCTGCTCAGTCTGCTGGTTCAAATGTTAATCACACCCCGAAACACCCTCACATATATACGCAGGATAATGTGGGCACCCATGCTCCTGACAATTTGGCATATACAGTTAACTTTCACAGCTAGTATGTGGTGACCTCATGCATCTATAGGTGTCCTGGTGCAGCGTGAGGAAGGCACCAGTCTTAGTACCTCCTGGAGCTCTTGGTCACACCTGGAATATAGCAGAGGCTGTCCTCTTGGGTGGGCCCATCAGCCACCAGACATGGGTGCTATGGAGCTAGCAAGGGGTCTTGGCTAAGACACACACCAGCCTGTGGGTCTCTCTTGGTGGCAGAAACATCAAAGCTTTGCCCATCAGCTTGTCTGAAGTGACACTCATTATCTTCTGCTTCCCCACCCCTGGGTTTAACAACAATCTTTATTCCATAGTCTGCACAAGAAACCTGGACACTATCACTGAAACCCCCTTACCTTCCTCCCTGACATTCCTTTTGCATCCAAGTCTGGCCAATTCATTTTTTCTTATCATTTCCTTCTCAGATCTATTAGTTTTCTCTCTGTCTGCTGCCATCACCCAAGTCCCAGCTCCTATCATTTCTTGCCATTTTCCTGCATGTGCCTTCTCAGTGGTTCCCTTGTCCTTAGTCTGGCATCGCATAGCCCATTACCCACACTCTTGTCAGAGAGAGCTCTAAAATAAGGGATCTGATCATGTCATTCTCTGATTAATTCCCCTTATCAGCTTTCACTGCCTAGTATAATTTGCAAGCTGATGCCCTAAGAGCCAAATTCAGCTCACTCTTGAAAAAAAAAAGAAAAATAGTATTTGACTTCCTTTACATCTGAAAGGTGTGTGCCTTCCAGTTTGTGCCAGTCCTCACCAGGGCTTACTGTCTTACACCTGCCCATTTCCCTCCTTTGTTACTTGTCCAGTCTCTGAAGTGAGAGGCCCAAACTCCGCAGCATACCATTCAAGTTACTTCACAATTTGGCCCTGGCCGGTCTTCACAGATTTACTTTAGGCAATTCTACTTAAGTACTGTGTGCTCTAGCCTTCCTAGTCTGTTCCCTCCCCAAACACACAGTATTCTGCATTTGTATGTGTTTACCCATGCTGCTCAGTTTGCTTGGGTGGCCTTCCTCCTTTTAATCCCTGGATAATTCCTAATTATCTTCTAAGACTGTATTTACATGCCACCTATTCTCTACAGTCTTTCCATAACACTCTCTAAGACTCAGTTTCCTCCTCTGTAAAATGGGAGTGATTGTGGGACCTACATGACGGGGTTGTTATGAGGACTAAATAAGGTAACCCATGCAAAGTGTCTGTTATATCAGAAGTGCCCAGTCCATATCCAGCTGCCTGCCTGCCTGGCATCTGGAGATGGTGGTAGTTTTGGCAGTGGCAGGCATGCTGCTGTCTGTTTCCTGCTAGGGTGCCTGAGTTTGACGTGCTGTTACCATTCACAGTTAAAGGAGATAGAACAATTGGTCAATATCAGACAGTAAATAGGAAACAGCTTATTGCAGATGCCTGATTTGATGGGGTTGTGCAAGATTAGGGGGACAGTGCTGCTGTTCACTGAGACCGGCTGTGTTCCTGTGGGAGGGCTGTACTTCCCCGCTGCCCCAGGATTTCAGGCTTGGCCAGGCGACTTATTTTGGCCAAGGAAATCTGAGCAGAAGTGACATATGACACTTCAGGTGGAAGCTTTAAGAGCCAGTCTGTGCTCAAGGGTCAATGGTTTAGGTGTGCAGAAGCCTGTATCCCAGTGTGAGTGTGACAATGACAACAAAGGAGCAGAGCTCCTGCTTGACCCTTAATGGATATGAAGCATGAGTGAGAAGTAAACTTTTGTTCTGTAAGCCACTGACGCTGTGGGTGCTTTTGTTAGTGAGATATAAGCCAGTCTATATATTTTATTTATTTATTTATTTATTTTTATTTATTTATTATTGGAGCATAGTTGATTGTACTTATCTGTGGGGTGCACATCATTACCTGTGTTGAATATCATTACCTGTGTGCAATATGTGATGCTAAAATCAGGATAATTAGTATATTCAACATTATACAGTGTAATTGTTTTTCGTGGCCCTTTACCAATTCCTTCCTTACTCCCCTCCCCCTCTCCCTCTCCCACTTCTGATAACCTCACTTCTGTTATCTCCTTTTGAAAGTTCAACGTATTATTGTGTTTGTTCTTTCTTTCTTTCTTTCTTT
>NW_007772827.1:0-4696 GCF_000696425.1 Galeopterus variegatus | reverse complement strand
TTGGTGTCTTCTGTGGTTTTATACAAAACTTAGGAATTAGGATCATCAGATGAATGGATAAAGAAAATATGGTTTATATATACAATGGAATACTATGCAGCCTTAAAAAGGGGGGGGGATTTGGTCATTTGCAACTACATGGCTGAACTGGTAGGACATTATGCTAAGTGAAATTGTAGCTTTTGTAGTAAGTCTTGAAATGGTGAAGTGAGAGTACTCCAACTTTACTCTCATTTTAAAATATTATTTTGTTTACTTTGGGCCTTTTGAATTTCCTTATAAATTGTGGGATAAGCTTATCAGTTTCTGNTTCTGTTTGCTTGGAAGATCTTTTTCCATCCTTTCACTCTTAATCTATGTGAGTCTTTACGTGTGAGGTGAGTCTCTTGTAGGCAGCCATGTGATCTTTGACAAAGGCACCAAGTCTACACACTGGGGAAGAGACTGCCTCTTCAGCAAATGGTGCTAGGAAAACTGGATATTCATATGTAGGAGAATGAAACTAGACCCATATTTCTCACCATATACCAAAATCAACTCAGCATAGATTAAAAAATTAAATACACACCCTGAAACAATAGCCAAAATAATCTTGAAAATGAAGAACAAAGTAGGAGGACACAGACTTTTAAATTTAAAAATTTGTTATAAAGCCACAGTGATTTTTACAGCGTGGTACTGGCTTAGGTATAGAGGTGAAGACCAATGAGACAGAATAAAGAGTTCAGAAAAAAAAAATCATACATCCATGGCCAAACAATTTTTGGCAAGGATGCCAAGTTCATTCAATGAGGAAGGAATATTCTCTTTAAGAAGCAGTGCCTGAACAAGGGAAAATTCATGTACATAAGAATAAAGTTGGACCCTTACTACACACTATATACAAAATTAATCAAAAATGTATCAGTGACATCAATATAAGAGTTGAAATCATAAACTATTAGAAGAAAACACATGGGTAAAAACTTCATGACCTTAGATTTGGCAACAGTTTCTTGGATATGACATCAAAAGAATAAAAAACAAAAGAAAAAAATAAATGAATTGAACTTTTTCAAAGAAAGTACAAAAGCAATCTATAGAACAGGAGAAAATATTTACAAATCATATATCTGATAGCGGTTTAATATCTAGAATATATTTTTTAAAAACCCTACAAAGCAACACCAAAAAAGACACACAACCTATATACAAATGTGCAAAGAACTTGAATAGACATTTCTCTAAAGAATATATACAAATCACCAATAGGCAAATAAAAAGATGCTTAATATTACTAATCATTACAGAAATGCAAATCAAAACCACAATGAAATGATACTTCACAATCACTGGGATGGCTCTAATGAAAAACAACAACAAACCAGAAACAAATGTGTGCTGTTGTGGTGGAGAAATTAGAAACCTCATGCATTGCTGATAGGAACATAAAATGGAGTAGCTACTGTAGAAAATAGTTTGGCAGTTCCTCAAAAAGTTAAATAAGCATAAGACCCAAACCATTACACCCCTAATTATATACTCAAATATTTGAAAATGGGGACTCAAACAAACATTTGTATGCAATGTTCATAGCAGGATTATTCACAATTGCCAAAAGATAAAAGCAATTCAAATATCCATCATCTGATGAATGGATGAATCTAACATAATATGTACATATAATGGAAAATTACTCAGCTGTAAAAGAAACTTAGTGCCAATACAATATTGGTGAGCATTGAAAACATTATGCTAAGTAAAAGAAGCTAGACAAAAACGTCACATACTTTATGATTCTTTTTATATGAAATATTCAGAATAGGTAAATACAGAGACAAAAGCAGGTTAGTGATTACCAGGGACAGGGAGAGGAAGGAAATATAGAGTTACTGCTTAATGTTTACAGCCTTCTTTGTTAGTAATGAAAACTACTGCCTAGTTTGCAACTAGGTAAGTTAGTCTCACATCATTGTGAATGTAATAAATGTCACTGCATTGTGCACTTTAAAGTCATAAACTTTAGAGAAATTAGAAACCTCATGCATTGCTGATAGGAACATAAAATGGAGTAGCTACTGTAGAAAATAGTTTGGCAGTTCCTCAAAAAGTTAAATAAGCATAAGGCCCAAACCATTACACCCCTAATTATATACTCAAATATTTGAAAATGGGGACTCAAACAAACATTTGTATGCAATGTTCATAGCAGGATTATTCACAATTGCCAAAAGATAAAAGCAATTCAAATATCCATCATCTGATGAATGGATGAATCTAACATAATATGTACATATAATGGAAAATTACTCAGCTGTAAAAGAAACTTAGTGCCAATACAATATTGGTGAGCATTGAAAACATTATGCTAAGTAAAAGAAGCTAGACAAAAACGTCACATACTTTATGATTCTTTTTATATGAAATATTCAGAATAGGTAAATACAGAGACAAAAGCAGGTTAGTGATTACCAAGGACAGGGAGAGGAAGGAAATATAGAGTTACTGCCTAATGTTTACAGCCTTCTTTGTTAGTAATGAAAACTACTGCCTAGTTTGCAACTAGGTAAGTTAGTCTCACATCATTGTGAATGTAATAAATGTCACTGCATTGTGCACTTTAAAGTCGTAAACTTTATGTTTTGCAGATTTTATATCAATTAAAAAAAGAGAGAGACAGATGCAACATGACCATGGAACCACTTCAAGATGAAAGAGACAAAGACCAACTCTCCCCTAGAAGCTTATGGAGGTAGCATGGCCCTTCTGATTCTATGAATTCAGTCCAGTGAAACTGAGTTTGGACTTCTAACCTCCAGCACTTGCCCTATATAAAAGAGCTGGGTTGAAATGTAATTCATGCTGAGTTTTCATGTACGATGTCTACAGCTTTATTCATTTTGCTCAAGATTGCTCTAGCAACTTGGTGTCTTCTGTGGTTTTATACAAAACTTAGGAATTAGGATCATCAGATGAATGGATAAAGAAAATATGGTTTATATATACAATGGAATACTATGCAGCCTTAAAAAGGGGGGGGGAATTTGGTCATTTGCAACTACATGGCTGAACTGGTAGGACATTATGCTAAGTGAAATTGTAGCTTTTGTAGTAAGTCTTGAAATGGTGAAGTGAGAGTACTCCAACTTTACTCTCATTTTAAAATATTATTTTGTTTACTTTGGGCCTTTTGAATTTCCTTATAAATTGTGGGATAAGCTTATCAGTTTCTGAAAAGAAGCCATCTAGGATTTGACAGGGAGGGCATTGAAACTGTAGATCAATTGGGAAGTATTGCCAGCTTTACAACATTGATACATGAATAAGGAATGTCTTTCCTTATTTATATTTTCTTTAATGACATTCAACTATGCCTTATAATTTTAAGAGTTAAGCATTGTACTCCTTTTGTTAATTTTTTTATGCATCTTATCATTTTGGATAGTTTTGTAAATGGAATTTTCTTAATTTTATTTTCAGAATATTTGTTGCTGGTATAACATTGATTTTTGTATACTGATCTTATATCCTAAACTTTGCTAAACTCGTTTATTAGTTCTAATAACTTTTAGTAAATTGCTTACTATTTTATATGTTAGAGATCATGTCACTGGAAGCTATAGTTTTATTTCTTCCTCTCCAATCTGGATCCCTTTGGTAGTTATAAGTTTAAGGCAAAAAATGACTAAACATCTCTACCTTTTTATTCTAATATAGTTGATTACCACTTGTAAATTGCCACATGAACAAGCTTTCTTATACCAAATAACTCAGTAATGACCAAAACGTTAATTTATTATAACGCAGATTATTTACGTGTCAACAAAATGTGACAACAAAACACATACTTTATTAAACTTTAAATTTAATCACTATCATATTTCTGTAACTCATGTATTCTTACAAATGCTTCTCAACTAAAGAAATAATATCAGACAAAATTTTAAGTTCTGTATACCGCATGACATTAAACGTTCGAGCTATTACTTGGAGCACTTATAGCAGGGATGAAATAACTTTTTGTGGATTTAACATCATTAGAAGACTAGAGAATGTTCTGCCTTCTCTATAGCCTTCTTGAAAGCTCTCTTCACCTTATTGTTCCTCAGGCTGTAGACTGTAGGGTTCAGCATGGGGATGACCATAGTATAGAACACAGCTGCATTTTTGTCTGTGTCCATGGAATGACTGGAGCTGGGCTGTACATACATGATCATGGCAGTCCCATAAAATAATAAAACGGCAGTGAGGTGAGAACCACAGGTAGATAAAGCCTTCTGATATCCCTCACCTGAGTGCGTCTTCAAAATGGTGTTAAATATGAGCAGGTAGGATACCAAGATAACAAAAAGTGCAAAAAAGACATTAAAGCTCGAAATAAGAAGAAGGATCAGCTCACTAATGTGCTTCCCAGAGCAAGTCAGAGGCATGACTGCTGGAATATCACAGAAAAAGTGATGGATCAACTTGGACATAAAGAAAGAGAGGCAGAAGGTGTCTCCAGTTTGGATAGAAGCATTCAGAAAACCAATAACGTAACAGCCTATGGCCAGACGAGCATACACACTTGTCGTCATCATGGTGGTGTAATGGAGGGGTTTACACACTGCTGCGTAGCGGTCATAGGCCACTGAAGCCAAGAAGTAACATTCCGCCGTAGCACAGACTGCAAAAAAGAACATCTGAGCAGCACACGCATTGTAGGAGATGACCTTGT
>NW_007772826.1:0-4697 GCF_000696425.1 Galeopterus variegatus | reverse complement strand
TTTTTTTTTGTAATTCACATGCAGTTTCCTCAACATATTCCAGAGATGCCATTTTTGTTTTTAACATAAAGGAATGAAGCTTTCCATGAAAAACCTATCTTCTGCCACATTAAACTATTCTTATAAAGATGATTCTGAATATAAAGAATCTATGTCCCTAAATCTAACCTATTTGTGTGTGTGTGTCCGTAGACTGCTCATTTCATCCAGCATTTATACTTTTTAAATATTTGTAATTATCATGATCTTTGTAAGTTATTAGATAGCTAGTTTATTTAAAATTATGTTATTTTTCTCTCTTCTGTAGAATTTTAAATTTCACCATCATCTTTCTTATCTATAAATATTTTTCCTTGGGATTAAGCATATGTGAACTTTTACCCCAGTGACCTTACAATCCTTAGCCAAAGCATTGGTATCAGTCAAGCAAAGACTTATGGGTTCACTGTTTATAGCAACCTATTTAGAGCTTGATTGAACTTTAAAGCCCATCTGTCCTAGCATCTTTAATGAAAGGTAATGAAGCTGAATCTCTTGAGCTTAAATGACTTGTTTAACTCTCAAATAGACTATTTCAGGATTACCTCTGCTATTTGATGGCAACAATTGAAGGAAAAATAACACTCTTATATTAAAAGGAAAATTCAGGAAATGTCAGCTCCATGAAACCTACAAAGAAGTAGAACGTGAGTAACAATTGCCATGATCATTGCATTTGGAATTTAACTGTATGTTAATGATGTACAAACCCTTTCCAAAACAAAAGGAAATCCAAAGGAGTGAAAAAGTCGCAAGATACAATTTATGAAAACCCAATATAAGAACTAAATTTTTGTGAAAATATCTTTCAATTACAAATTATTACAGCAAAAGGGAGATTTGCTGCTAAATATTTATGTTATTTTTGCAAAGACAACAAACTTTTAAAAATACATTTGCAGATTCCAGCAGTTAGACCACAGATCCCAATTTGGGAGACACTGAATGAGGGACATCTAGACATGTGAAAACAAGAAGAACAATCATAGGGTACATCTGCTGAAATAAAAGTCTATGCAGGGAAAAAACCAAGAACTGTCAGTTCCATCCATGTCTGAAGGGCTCAAGAAAGGTCTGGTAGAGAAGTTGATTTTTAAGCTAAGTTCTGAAAGATGAGACAGTATTGACAGACCATTAGCATGTTTGAGTAGGGGCCCTCTAGAGAGAGGAAGCATCAAAATAAATATCCAATGGCATAAAGCCTTGGAGCAGCAGCACATTTAGTGAACATGTGATACTTCTGTTTGGCTGAGCATAGGTGCTGAGCAGTAAAACAGGAAAGAAGTAGGAAGAGAAGGAGGCAAACTGGAGAAAGATGACACTGAATTTGAAGGTGAAAAACTGATGTAGATAGTTTATTAAGGAATATCAACCCACTGGAATGAGAGTGACCAGATGTACTGGTTGACCTGGAACTTAGGGTTTTCCAGGACACAGAACATCAATATTAAAATAGGGACAGCCCCAGGCAAACTGAAGCAGTTGGTCATCTTAACTAGAATATTTTAAAAAAATCTGTTTGATTGTCATGGATGCTGTTGCTTTCTCCAACCCTGTTTTAATATATCCTATATTAAATTCTTAATGATATTTCATATTTCATAGCTTGCATTCCTATTCCATTGATGCAATGGACTAAGTTAAATTTCTAAATGCTGGTCCATTTATTGTCTTGAAAATTGTTTTCTAAGTCTTTAACCTGAAACTTGATCCAGAGTTCTCCTTCCCCTTTCCCCAATCTAGATAGATACTGCTCCAGAAATTGAGAGGCACTGGAAGTCTTTCCACAAGGTTCTTCATCCTCCCACCCACCACCACCTTTTAATGATTAGCTCCTCTAGTACATTGGGCAAGAAGGAAGGGCAAGCCAGAAAAAAAAAAAAAAATCTGCTTGTTTGGTTTAGATTGAAGTCTTTCCCCTGGTGAGTGGTTTCATTGCCCAAGGATTTCTACTTATACATCAACAGCTTCTCTAAGTCAACAAGGGTAGCTTCAAAAAGCAGCTGCAATAGGTCATTTCACTAGTTTCTACACAATGTGATAACTGTATATTGATCCAGCTACTCCCTCTGGATCAGCCATGTTGCATTATCACCTGCAAGTCACTTAGCCAGATCGCACACAGATTTGTGGTTGCAAGCATAGCAAGTAATTGAAAAACAGTCTCTGTCATCAGACTGCATGGATTCAAAAGCTTGTTTGTTTAGTTTCAATCTTCTGTATGTGGATATCCAGTTTTCCCAGCACCATTTGTTGAAGAGGCTGTCATTTCCCCATTTACATTTTTGGCACCTTTGCCAAAAATCAGTGCACTGTAAGTGCATGGTTTTATTTCTGGTCTCTATTTTATTCTATTGGTCAGTTTGTCTGTTTTTATGCCAGTACCATGCTGTTTTAGTTACTATAGCATTAAAGCACATTTTGAAGTCAGGAAGTGTGATGCCTCCAACTTTCTTCTTTTTGTTCAAGATTGCTTTTGCTATATGGAGGCTTTTTTGGTTTCATACAAATTTTAAGATTGTTTTTTCTATTTCTGTGAAGAATGTCACTGTTATTTTCATAGGGTGTGTTTAATGAGTAGATTGCTTTGGGTAATATAGACATTTTGATGATGTTAATTCATCTGATCAATGATCATGGAATATCTTTCCATTTATTTGTGTCCTTTTCAATTTTTTTAACCAATATTTTATAGTTTTCATTATAGAGGTCTTTGATCTCCTTGCTTAAATTTATTCCCAGGATTTAATTTTTTTGGTAGCTATTGTGAATGGGATCACTTTCTTGATTTCTTCTACAGCTATTTTTTTGTTAGTGTATAGGAAGGCTATTGATTTTTGAGGGTTGATTTTGAATCCTGACACTTTACTGAATTCATTTGTTAGCTTAGTAATTTTCTGATGGAGTCTTTAGGGTATTCTATGTATAGGATCAGGTCATCTCTAAATAGGGATAGTTTGACTTCCTCCTTTATGATTTGAATGGCCTTTATTGCTTTGTCTTGCCTTATTGGGCTGGCTAGAACTTCTAGTACCTTATTGGTTAAGAGAGGGGAAAGTGGACATCCTTGCAGGCATTAGAAGTAAATCCTCCAATTTTTGTACATTCAGCATTATATTAGCTATGGGTTTGTCATATATAGCCTTTATTGTGTTGAGGTATATTCTTTCTATACCTAATTTGTTGAGTGATTTTATCATGAAGGGGTATTAGATTTTATCAAATGACTTTTCTGCATCTGTTGAAATGATCATGGGTATTTTTCCTTCCTTCTGTTGATGTGATGCATCATGTTTACAGACATGGAAATGTTGAAACATCCTTCCTTCGGTGAGATGAATCCCACTTGATCATGGTGTATGATCTTTCTTTCTTTTTTTTTTTTTTTATTCCTTTTTGTCTTTTTTCGTGACCGGCAATGGATTACAACCCTCGGTGTTGCACCCGCAACCTCGCTCAGCCAGTGAGCGGCCGGTCTGTGTGTGGGATCCGAACCCTCGGTGGGAGCGCCGCCGCGCTCCCAAGCGGCGCACTGTAGCAGTGCGCCACCGGCCGGCCCAATGTGCATGATCTTTCTAATGTATTGTTGGATTCTGTTTGCTAATATTTTATTGTGGATCTTCATGTCTGTGTTCATTAGGGATATTGGTCTGTAGTTTTCTTTCCTCGTTGTATACTTTTCCAGTTTTGGTATGAGGGTAATGCTGGCCTCATAGAATTAATTTGGAAGTACTCCTTCCTCTTCAATTTTTTGAAAGAATTTGAGAAGGATCGGCATTAGTTCTTTAAATGTTTGATGGAATTGGGCAGTGAAGTCATCTGGTCCTGGGGTTTTTTTGTTGTTGTTCAAAGACATTTTATTACTGCTTCAATCACATTACTTACTATTGGTCTGTTTAGGTTTACTGGTTTTTCATTGTTCACCCTTGGTAAACTGCATGTGTCCAGGAATTAATCCATTTGTTCTAGGTTTTCCAGTTTGTTCACATATAGGTGTTCATAATAGTCTCATGATCCTCTGTATTTCTGTGGTATCAGTTGTAAAGTCCTTTTATAACTTCTGATTTTAATTATTGAAATTAAATAATTTCTTTTTTTCTTTTTTTTTTTTCTTTGTTAGTCTAGCTAAGGCTTTATCAATTTTTATCTTTTTGAAAACCAACTCTTTGTTTCATGGATCTTTTGTACTGTTTTCTTAATCTCTAATTCATTTAGTTCTACTCTAATCTTTGTTATTTCTCTCCTTCTACTGTTTTTGGGTTTGGTTTGCTTTTGTTTTTCCAGCCCCTTGAGGTGTAACATTAGGTTGTTTATTTGCAGTCTTTCTTCCTTTTTGATGTAGGCATTTATTGCTATAAGCTTTCCTCTTAGAACTGCTTTCACTGTATCCCATAGGTCCTGGTATGTTGTGTTTTCATTTTCATTTGTCTCCAGAAATAGTTTAATTGCCTTCTTGATTTCTTCTTTGACCTGTTCATTGCTTAGGAGTATATCGTTTAATTTCCATGTATTTGTATGGTTTCTAGTGTCCCTTTTGTTGTTCATTTCTACTTATAGTCTACTGTGGTCAGACAGGTAGTTGATATGATTTGTATATTTTTAAATTTGTTGAGACTTGTTTTGTGTCCTAATATATGGTCTATTCTAGAGAATGTTCC
>NW_007772825.1:3076-4697 GCF_000696425.1 Galeopterus variegatus | reverse complement strand
ATACAAATTAAAACTGCATCAAGATACAATTTCACTTTTAGTAGAATGGCTATATTAAAAACATAACCAGTGTTGGCCAGGATGTGGAGAACATGGAACACTCCTACTTTGCTGGTGGGCATGTAAAATAGTACAGTTTCTTTGGAAAATATTTTGGCAGTTCCTTAAAAAGTTAATCATAAACTTATCATAAGATCCAACTCTTTCATTCCTAGGATAATACCCATGAGAAATGAAAACACATGTCCACACAAAGAGTTATACACTAATCTTAACAGAAGCAATATCCATAATACCCAATAATTTAAAGCAATACAAATGTCTATTTAATGGCAAAGGAATAAACAAAATATGGTATTAAAGGAATACTACTTAACATTGAAAAAGAACACACTACTGATATAAGCTACAAAATGGATGAATATCATCTCAAAAACATTATGCTAAGTGAGTAATTCTAGGCATGAAAACTATGGATTGTATAATTCCATGTACATGTGACCTGAAAAGTCAAATCTATAAAGATGGCAAGCAGATTAGTACTTGCCCGTTACTGGTGCTGGGAAAGGGAATGGATTGCAAAAGGGGACAAAAAAATCTTTTTGGGCAGACAGAAATGTTTTAATACTGGATTATGGTAATGGTTTCACCACTCCATAAATAGTTAAAAATCATTGAATATTATGCTATGTAATTTTTCCTAAATTAATCTCTTTAAACAATACTATTGACAGATTTTTAGAAAAATAGATAATCAAAATAGAAAAGAGTAAACAGTAGTATGTGCCCAGATGTTTGGAAATATAATGACAAGGTGATATTTTAATTCAGAGGGAAATAAATGTAAATACAACATAACTTACAAAACTGCCTACGTATCTTGAATAAAATAATTGTGAACCTCCCATTTTACTCACTATACAAAAATAAAGTCCTTTAAAGATTAACTATAAATTTTTTAAAAACCCTAGAAAATACTTAGAACACTAAGACCACCAAAAAATGCAGAATTTTTTTCACTAAACCAATATGCTGAAGCTGTAAAAATTATATATATTTCATAATACTGACAGTTAATATCTAGATTTGGCCAATATAAACAAAAATCACAAATGTGTTAGTTAAATAATAATACACGTGAGAGATAAAGTGTTAATGAGTCTCTATACATTTATAACAAAAGCCTAGACCCAACAGAAAAATAAGCAATATTTGACAGATTAATTTTTAAATTGCCATAAAATATGTGAAAACATATTTAACTTTCTGAACAGTTCTGGTAAATGCAAATCACAGCCATAAGTTATTACCATTTTATAGTTTTTGTTTGTTTGTTTTTTGTGACCGGTAAGGGGATCGTAACCCTTGGCTTGGTGTCTCTGCACCGTGCTCAGCCAGTGAGTGCACCGGCCGTCCCTATTTAGGATCCCAACCCGTGGCCGCGGCGCTCCCAGCACCGCACTCTCACGAGTGAGCCATGGGGTCGGACCTTAAAGTTTTTGATTTGACAAAATATGTCTTAGATAATTATGCATAATATTATTGGATATGCCAGAAAAGGGGTATTCTCATTAATTGCTTTGGAAAATGTGAATTATTGCAGATGCTTTAGAAATATACC
>NW_007772825.1:0-3048 GCF_000696425.1 Galeopterus variegatus | reverse complement strand
AAATAATTGTGAACCTCCCATTTTACTCACTATACAAAAATAAAGTCCTTTAAAGATTAACTATAAATTTTTTAAAAACCCTAGAAAATACTTAGAACACTAAGACCACCAAAAAATGCAGAATTTTTTTCACTAAACCAAGATGCTGAAGCTATAAAAATTATATATATTTCATAATACTGACAGTTAATATCTAGATTTGGCCAATATAAACAAAAATCACAAATGTGTTAGTAAAATAATAATACACATGTGAGAGATAAAGTGTTAATGAGTCTCTATACATTTATAACAAAAGCCCAGACCCAACAGAAAAATAAGCAATATTTGACAGATTAATTTTTAAATTGCCATAAAATACGTGAAAACATATTTAACTTTCTGAACAGTTCCGGTAAATGCAAATCACAGCCATAAGTTATTACCATTTTATAGTTTTTGTTTGTTTGTTTTTTGTGACCAGTAAGGGGATCGTATCCCTTGGCTTGGTGTCTCCGCACCACGCTCAGCCAGTGAGTGCACCGGCCATCCCTATATGGGATCCCAACTCGCAGCCGCGGCGCTCCCAGCACCGCACTCTCACGAGTGACAAAATATGTCTTAGATAATTATGCATAATATTATTGGATATGCCAGAAAATGGGTATTCTCATTAATTGCTTTGGAAAATGTGAATTATTGCAGATGCTTTAGAAATATACCTACTAATTTTTGAAAATGAAATATGTTCTATCATCCAAAAAGGCCTCAATTCCTAAGCTTCACCATAGCATTGAGTGCAAAACCATGTAAGAATAAATGGAAACATATTTATTCTAGTTTATTTCAGAGTGGCAACAGGAAAGAAAATGAATGCCAGTCAACAGGACAATGCATGAATGAATTTTTGAACATCCTTACTGTGCTGGCTGTTTGCCTGTTTGTGCTCAAATCTATCCCCTTCTCTATCCCTAGCTATAATCTGTATTATAGAGGATAAAACTGTCTAAAGTAGATTTCCCAAGCACCCTCACCTAATGGTTTCTGGATGAGTTTTGCCACTGTGAGCACCTGCAGGTGAAGAGGCGCTGAGGATTTTCTCCCCTCCTCTGTGCTGTAGACGATGCTTCGGGCAGTGACTGTGTCTTCTCCAGAAATCTGTTGGATAACAAATATTTTTCACATAGTCATGTACTGATGTTGTATTTCTAAAAGATAATTGAATCTATTTTATCTTCGTAATAGAATCTGCATATTATCTCCATGATATGGAAAGGAAATTTATATTTCAAATTTTACAGCAGTTATCACTCTCAGAGGCAGTTTTGAAAAATCACTAGAACACCCAATTCTGTGTATATACCTTAGAGTAACTACTGACATGATAACTGTCATTTTTAGTAACAGCAAAAACTTTAAAACACTCAATTATGCACAACAAGAGAATGGCTGACTAAGATATGATATAGTCTTAAAATGGTATATTATGCAGGAGTGGAAATAAATGAACTACAGCTGCACCAAAACACAAAGATAAAACTGGGAATTGTAATAAAGTAAAAATGCCAGAGAAGACAGCCTTTAAACTCTTTTGTTATAGGACAGACTGCCCAGAAACCACGTGTCACTTGGACGGTTGGAGAACTCAAAGATTTATTACCCTGGTGGGCCCACAGTTGTTCACGCTCCAAAGTCTGAGTCCTGACTCCAGGCTTACAAGGGTTATATAGGTTACAATCTTCCCGGGTTTTAGGTTTCGTTTTCCCGGAATCCGAACCGCAGGGGCTAAGCTGATACAAAAGGCAGTCAGTGTTACAAAAGCAAAAAAAAAGCGGAAGTACAGGTGCAGGTTTCAGTTTTTCTGGGCTTGTCCATATTACTATTATAAACCTTATAAATATAAGAATTACTTAAAAAACAAGAAAATGGTCATTATAAAAGCCAGCAATGTGGTTACTTGCCAGAAAATAAACTCTAGTTCTTAAGATGGGTAAGATAAATTTGTAATTTATGTAATAAAATAATGGTAATAATAGCAAATTTCTTTCAATAATGAGAATGCATATTTAGATCATAATCATGCATTATTGAAAATGAACACAATACTTGTGTATTTATTCCCATGAGGAGGTCAAAATTAACAATACTACTACTATCAACATGATCTTAATGATAATGTAAAGAATAATAGCTACAATATTTTGCATGTNGGTCAAAATTAACAATACTACTACTATCAACATGATCTTAATGATAATGTAAAGAATAATAGCTACAATATTTTGCATGTGTTGTCCCGTTAAAGTCTTCAAAACTTTATAACATAGGTATCATTGTCGTCTATATGTTACAGATGAGCTGGCTAAAGTTTTAGACGTTAAGTTGCTGAAGTTTATGAAGCTATTACGTTGCCAGCATGGAATTAGAATGTTAGTGCATCTCACTCGAGAGCCCATGACCTAAACCATGCATTACATGGCATCCAAACTATACACGCATTTTGTTTTGAAATCCACAGCAAAAGATTTTATTGATGTTTTTATTGAGCTAATTTCTACTTAGCAAATTTTAATTTCATATAAGATTGCTGTTCAGTCTATATTGGTATGACAGATAGTTAACATTCAAAGAAATTCACTTTAGAAAATACTTCACAGTTAAGAATATAATTATGATTTGTAGTGATGGGCATGCTAATGTTATTGATTTGATCATCACATGCTGTGCACAAATGCTGATAGTCAACTCTGTACCCAATAAATATGTATAATCAGAAATAAATAAATAAGTATATATAAATAAATAAAAAGAATATACTGAATGTCATTATGACTAAGAAGGAGGTAAAACTTCCTCAGTCCTCCTTTTCAGAACATTTGATACAGTTATGACAAATTTTTAAGATGTGTCATGATGTTTTTCTTGTCTTTTTAATAAACCAGATATTTAATAATAAATTTAGCTGTGTTTTTGCACAGGAATTCTTTTACTGTAATTTGCTTAACTTATTTTTTTTTTAAGGCCAAGTAATGGATTTGTTAATATACCAAACATCTACCATAAATATAT
>NW_007772824.1:3143-4697 GCF_000696425.1 Galeopterus variegatus | reverse complement strand
AAAAAAAATTGTGGGGGTTTTCAAAAGTGTACTTGAAGGTCCTTGAAAGCCAGTTCTAAACTACTATCCTACTTCTTTGTGTGTTTCCTATTACTAGCACGGTGTAGTATACTAAGCACTCAATACTTGTGTTAATAGGTCATTCTGTGAGAAGGAAGGTTATTCTGTGTCATGCTGAAGTGAATTCCTAAGTGTTTTATGCAAAAAGCACAAATAAAATTATGACATATTTCTGGATTAAAAAATAAAGGATTTTTCCCAAATAAGTCAAAAGGCAATTAATTTATTTTTCTGATGCCAAAACATTTGTAACCATTCCCTTGAAATGTGAGGAATATGTGCTGTTGGATTTATATTGGAAAGCCTCAAAACCAGATGTCAGCATTTAACCTACAGGATATGATTTAAAAAATGAGTGCACCGTTCATACTTACCTGATGTTTATGACAAGATTACATAAAAGGAAACAAGAGCATATGGAAAATATAAACATTATTTAATGAGGCTGCTCAACTGCTGGCCTAATTGCATGGTTTTATGTCTCTCTCCATTCTTTAAATGTGAACAAATCAGTTTTGTAAACACAATGATTTGTTCCTGCCATTTCTGTATGCTGCAACCAGATTAGAGAAATACATTAAGTTGCAATATAAATATCAATTGCACACTCAACAAGACTCAATGTTCTTTTCTTTCCTTCACTGACTCCATGTGGTTGGAATCACAACAAAATTACAATTCAGTTAAATTTATTATTCCACTGTGCCTCAGGAAGCCCAAAATTTTCACCCACACACAAAAATAAATTTTTTTGACCTTCCTTTTTCCGTCAATTTTGCCATTGTGATTCATACTAACCAATATAAAAATAATAACTATTTACAGATTTCCACCTAGAAGTGACTTAGAGGATCATGCGATCCACTCACTTCAAAACTTATTAATGAACATTTTAAGTCTCAGAGGGGCTGTGTGACTTGCCCAGGTTGCAGGCCCAGCTGATGGCATGCTGGGGACTCCAGCTTCTGTTTTAGGAATTGCTGTCACATCAGTTCAACAAAATCCAGAACGAAGAAGTTGAGATTAATTGAATATTGACAGAATTTTATAAAGCTTAANCTCAAAGAAGTTTCCTTTTCTAGACTTTATAAAACATGTTGGCAAATGCCCTAGCACTTAACCAGTGAGGAGATTGAGTTTCTGGCATCCACATGAGCTTCTGATGCTGAAGAAACTCCTATCTAGGATTTAGACAGAGCAACCACATATAATAGGACAGGTTGTCCACTGCACAAGGATACCCTGCCCATGGGGCACATGTTGGCTGAGCCGCTCCCCTTGCCAAGCCTTTTGCTTCACATTGGACTGAATCTGCCCAAAAGAAGGAGTACCTTTTTTTGATTTCTACAAAGTCATAGCATAGGACTCACTCTATGGAGCAGATACAGCCAAAAGATTTCCCTCATATATCTCTCTCCCTAATATCCTGTTAATTGCAGCATATTTGCACACAAATAATTAATAGCAAAGGATCTGTGTGATGTTTATGCTTTT
>NW_007772824.1:0-1195 GCF_000696425.1 Galeopterus variegatus | reverse complement strand
TTACACCTCAAGTCAGCCATTAAGTGGTAGTGATTGACACCAGTTTATAAATATCTCTTAAATCGTTACTTCCATTCAAAACTCAGCTTCTCTAATACTTCCAGGAAAAATGAAGCCTCATTTCCCTAAAGCACCTGGTACATTCCTATTTTATAGCACTTGCCTCATTGTTTTAGAGTTATCTGTTTATCTGCCTCAACTCAAAGGAGTGTGAAACTTTGGAGGGCAAAATCAGAATTCTATCTTATTTTTTCTTTGCAAAAGAGATAATAGTATATATCTTAAAATGAGTAATACGTGCACAAGATACAAAATTCAAATGGCATAAAAAGAGTACACAGTGAAAAGGGCTGCCTCCCCCTAGGCATTAAATGATTCCAGGAGGAAATCATTATATTCCTGGGCTTTATTAGCCTGGCTGTGAGTCTTCACCAGTGTATGTGCACAAACTTATATAGATATATTCTTTTTTCTTTGTATACACTATTCTTTTAAATTTAATATATTTTGGAAATGATATCTATACATGTAAAGCAGCCTCAATCTTTTTAATAGCTTCATATTATTCCACTGTGTGGATGTGCCATGATTTATTACATCTGTAGGTTTAATGACTACTCTTTACTATGAGCAAAAATGAAAGTAATGTACTTCCATTTCCTTCCCACTCCTCCTCCTCCTCTTCACCATTCAAAATTTTAGTTCCTTACAACATTATTTTCTTAGTAGCTTTATTTATTTATTTGTCTTTGTAGCTTTAACTATATCTTTACTTCTATTACTTGTTTTATTTGGTTTATAATCTCTTTGACATCTGGCTTTAAAGGTAATCAATATTTTATACTACTTTCCAACTTTTCTACTCCTTCCTTTCCTCAGCGTTACTTGTATTATTCCAATGTTTTCAGGGTTTGGTTGGCATTTAATTTAGTCTTAATCTTACAATTAAATAGTTTCATTGATAGTACATTTGCTGTATTTTCTCCATTCGTTTCTTGGTTTGCTCACATTTGGCCTATACTAATTTTTTAAAGGAATTATGGAATCCATATTCCTTAATGATTGCATGTCAGGATGTCTGTCTGTTCACTGTATATTTAAACAATTGCTTGGCTTTGTACACAATTTTTCTTTTACCTATTCTTTCCTCGAGGACTTTGTAGGCATTTCTTCCAGCGTCTAACATGGCTGTGAA
>NW_007772823.1:0-4697 GCF_000696425.1 Galeopterus variegatus | reverse complement strand
GAGAAAATAAGAGCTGGTGAAATTGTGTTTGCATGTATTTTTCTTCACTTTTTAGGTTTAGATCTTGTATGATTAGATGCATAGATATTCCATATGTTCATTTAAGGCTCTAGGCTTCCACTCAGGTACACCCTCCAGATAAATGGTGAAACTCTTGATGTTGCAAATGAATGTGCCAATCACCCTGATCATCAACCAGGTTTTAATAAGTATTTGTTTATGTTATCATGGAACTGAATGAATTATGCTTTGTTGCTATCACAAAAATACACTTGTTAAAACACCAACTGTAGTAGTTAACTAATTTTTAATTTGCATGTATTTTTAAAAAGATGATTAGAGAGCTTGTTCCCTACTTTGGTTACTTATTCGCAGGATATGAGAACTGTGTTGCATGCGGGTTGGTACAGAAAGTTGAGTTTCTGCATTAATTATAGCAACACATACTAACCATAAATGTGAAGCAAATACTTTTTAACAGAAATAATTTTTAATTCTTTAAAAGTAAGTTTACTGTTCCAAGACTGCTAATTGTGTGGTTTAATTACACAAACTTTATAACTTGAAAATATTTTAAAATAGATTTTAATTTCCAAATATAATCTTGAGAAAATTTCCTAATATAATAAGGAAATTCAGAAATGCTCCAATCATGATATCTGGGTTGAACTAAGGATGCAGTAGGTTGTTCTGAAATGCTTATGACAAAGACTGAAGTAATTCCTGCCTAAGATAACGGCCACTTTTGAACCACCCAACATATTGTGTTAAATAAATATGTCTCCTGGAAGAATGGAATTTGTTCTTTTTGGGGGAGGGGGTTCCAAATATAGATGATAGGACAGAACATGAGATTCATTAATTTGGATCTATTATGAATATTAGACCTGTGTTTGGTGCTCAGGGAAAGAGGGTTTATTCTGTGAAAAAGACAACGGAAGATTGTTTTTATAAGAGATTCATGCATCTTCCACTCTGTTATATATAGAAAAATTCAAAACTGAGAGTAAGTTTTCAACAAACAAGTAATCATAGATGACAGTGTAACTTTAATTAGTGAATTTGTCAAAGATTTCCAAAGAATCAGATTCACATGGAAATTTGTTGCTGAGGAAACATGTTACATATTATAATTCTCAAAAATATATATAAAGAATATAAACCTGAATCTCTGTACATGAATTGTTCTGTAGTTTGTTATTTTCAAAAAAAATTTAACTTTCTCCATATAACTCATATTTAACTGTTTCCTCATGACTGTAAGTGAACACTAATTAAGAATCTAAGTACTTCAATTCAACAAGAGATCTTTCTTACATCATCAAACTGAATTCTAATTTTAAAGCAAGGCTGAAATAAATCATGTGACTAAGCCTACCTTGATATTGCTACAATAGCATAGTATTTGTCAGTAAGATAACTATCTCGAGTAACAATGATTCTAACGTGTGTCACATTTATTGGAGGGATTCTGAAAGCCATGAAACAAAGAGAAAACTCAGTGCAACTGTAGTTGTACCTGATTGGCATGTAAGAGGGTTGCATGCTACTATAAAAAACAAAACACGTGAGGGGTATAGAAAAGAATGTTTTGTATAAACAAGATCAGAGAATCAAAATTATTATTAAGATAATTCAAGTCAGCATATGCCAATGGACGGACGAAAGTTTTGTCTTACAAGGTTTCTGTTTGTTTTGTTTTAATGTGAGATGTTTGGAAAAAAGAAAGCCTGTCCTTTTGTTACTCAGGATCTGGCAGTGACGAAGTTAGGGATAATCAAGTTTTATTGCCAACACTATCTTATTCAAATACTAATTTTTCAAATCTTTCATTTATTTTTGATATATATGACCACTGAAGTAGATAGAGTTTTTCCCCATCCTTAGGAAATTACTTGACTTTAAGATTTTCTCTCTCCAATGGATTAAATGATTTAAGATTTATCTTCCTACTACTGTTTTGGTACATGTTCTTTCTTTCTTTTATGGAAAATCTAAATCTATCTATCCATACGTATAGACATGTATATGAAGGTGCTTCAAAAAGTTGGTGGAAAAATAGAATTAAGTGATAATATGAATTTTTCCATGAACTTTTAGAAGTATTTCATATGTGTACGTATTTATCCTCTTCCCAATTACTAAGAGATTTTCTTTTTTAAAGTGCCTATTGATTATCACCTCTAAATATTCAGTCACTTTAATACTATTTGGGAAAAAAAATACTACTTTTATGACCAAAAGATAGCCACTTTCTGAACACTTTTAAATGTTGCATATTTCCTAAAAACTGCAACACTTGTTCCAAATAACAGTCCTCTAATGCTGCTCATCATAGTAGGTATGGCAACTATAGAACACACCATGGAAGGTACGATAACTATAGAAAAAGGATAAAAAATATATTTTATTAAAGATTATGCAAAAATAAAATCTTTATCAAATAAATGCACTTATACTTTAATGGAAACCATTTCTGTCTATAAAGTTATATTGAGGATTCTTCATAGCTATCAGTTTTAAAAAATATTTAAGTGTGGCTCTCATTAAGCCACATGTTCCTATCTCTTATTTGCAGTTATTTTACTCCTGCTTCATGGAGTACATTTTGATGCTATGGCAAGTTAAGAAGTAGTGTATTAGGTTATGATAACCCAGCATACTGTACGT
The DNA here is from genome assembly GCF_000696425.1 of Galeopterus variegatus. Taxonomy (NCBI): domain Eukaryota; kingdom Metazoa; phylum Chordata; class Mammalia; order Dermoptera; family Cynocephalidae; genus Galeopterus; species Galeopterus variegatus. The sequence goes on along the minus strand of NW_007772823.1, from coordinate 2,027 downwards.
ATCTGCTTTTCAGAGAAACTGCACATAAAGGAAAAATGAAGCAAGCCTTGATAGCCATTAAAGTGAGAATCATTTTCAAATGTAAATTTATAGTAAATAAAAAATTACCAGAAATTTAACTTATAACACTCAGTGACAAATGCAATTTTTAGGATGCTAGGTTCATAAAAGAAAGCTCACATTTTAAAAGATATTTCATCCGAAAAGTAAATAAAGTAAGTGAAGCTAAAAAAGAAATTGGGTATTCCAAGAAATTAAAATTAGGTTTTTTCTAACTCCACTAAGAGTTTTTAAAAACACTAAGACTGTTTAAAAACAATCTTTAAAAATTTTTCAAACAGAACAAAAAGTATATTTTACCTTTGCTTTTGTTTGCTGATGGTCCATTAGTCACCTGGTGCAAAGCAGAGTTTGAGTGGCAAAGGATGCCCTGTTGTAGTTCAGAGAAACATATTATTACAGGGGTGACTCAGTCCTCCAAGTTAAAGTGGAGGCTTGCATTAAATCTCTTTATAACTGAAGTCAGACTCTCTTAAAAGCTTCTTGGTATACATGACCATCGCTTTCTGAAAATACCCAATTTAAGTTTACTGAAGAAAGAAGAAAGAAAACTTGATTGAGACTTTAGTTGGAAAATAGGGAGGTAAAGAAAACTGTCTATTTAAAACTCTCAGATTAAAGAGAAAAGTGGGGTCAAGTGCTATGTGAACTACAATGCATATTATTTTAAAAAATAGAATCCTAATACTTGATAAAATGGAATAATTGACTCTTACTAGAATTACAACATGAATTTACTAGAATTAATAACTCAAGATAGGGAGCTAAACATATGTATTTGTTTACTGCAGCATTTTCAGCATAACTCATTAGAGAAAAATACAGTATAAAGCTGAAAACAAGAAGGGGTGGCATGACTCATGACTGAGAACAGGTAAACTTGAATGTCAGAAATTTTTAAAAAGCAAAAAAAAAAAAAAAAGAAAAGAAAACATAGTAGAAAGTTACAGAGGTATGAGCTATTGCTTCCATTGGAAAGATAAACCTTAAGATCTTCCATTGGAAAGACAAAGCTTAAGATCCAAAAAATGAGAGTGGAAGTAGGACAAATTATTAGAACAACCAATTAAAATATTGCGACCAGTACAGCAGAACCAGTTCAACCATTCAACTTCTCAGAGTATGTAGAAGGGGCAAAGAGTAGGGACTTTTGGCCCATGACATTAAAATATAGAGAAATCTCTTCCAATAGAAGGTCCAGATTTTGTATGTTGGACCAAATACAAAAGAAATAAAAAGAAAGTCTTCTCAACCATGAGGGAGTTACACTCCTCTCCCAGGGTAATTTTCTACTTTGATAATTATGGGGGGTTTTAGCAACCTGCCTGTTTTCTATTCTCATCCTCCAGATAAAACCTTACTTGTCAACATGCCCCAACCCCTTTTACAAAGTCTGCAGTCCATCCTCCCATTGAGCACAAGAATCCTGTTGAGTAAGAGAATCCTGTAGAGTAAATAGACCCAAACAAATGCAGGGGAAATCCCTATGACAGATTTTTCAATCACTTTGGTTATTAATAAATATAAACGGATGGCCAAGGATTATCAAATATTTGATACAGACCAACAGTATGAAAGAAAAGAAATTAACAAAGGGAGTAACTGATGTCAGAGGAAATAGAACAGAATAAAATGTATAGTAGAAACTATAAAAAATCTGATTAATATCCTCAGAGAGATTTAAGAACCTGCTGAACCTACAGACAAAAACAAGGCTAGTATGAAAAAGGAAACATATACTTACACAAACGAAAAGAGTTCTTTGGAATTAAAAATGAGTGTCAAAATATGGCGGTCACTAAACTAGTATTCTAGAAGAAAAGGCGAGCAAATATATAATACAAAGCAGAAAAGACAATGACTTAAAATATATGAGAGGAAAACAACACAGAGTACAGATGTGGATGAGCCAAGATCTATCTACTAGTAATTTTATAATTGAACAGAGAAAATGGAAGCAAGAAAAC
>NW_007772822.1:4273-4697 GCF_000696425.1 Galeopterus variegatus | reverse complement strand
TGGGAGGCAGCTGCAGGGAGTCTGGCTGCTTGCCCTTACCTCCTGCCACCGCTCCCTGGGACAATGAAGGGGTGAGGGTACAGAGAAGAGTAGGGAACGCATGGCATTGGGTGCCTGGCCTCAAATGCCTGCTTTCACAGAACTCCTGTATGCCACCCTCCACCCTGTGGGGCAAGATCACCACCCCATGTTACAGATGAGGAAACTGCAGCCCAGAGAGGTACAGCCACCTGCCGAAGGTCACACAGCAACTAAGGGCAGAAAGGAGATTTGACCTTCACCATGTCCCCAAATCTCTCCCTCTCTCTGGGCCACAGGCTGCCCATCTTTAAAATAAAAAAGCCCAATGTACTGAGAAGGACACCATATCACCACATGGTCTTCCTACCCAAAATCCACAATCCAAGTAAAATAAGGAGGAAAC
>NW_007772822.1:1737-2599 GCF_000696425.1 Galeopterus variegatus | reverse complement strand
GGACCTGGGAGTCCCACTGTCTATGTGGGGCTTACTGAGGAAGGAGCCAGCCCCACTAACCCCATGGAGAGGAACTGGGCCCCAAATTCCCCCAACCATTGCAGAGAGGTAGGTGGGGCCCTCCTGAGCCGCATCCCCCAATGTCCACCCCAGATGTCCCCCAGCCACTGTAGCTAGCCTTCTCCAGCAAAGACACTGGAGAATTTGTTTTTTGGCCTATGAAGTCATCGCTTTACAAGAGCCCAGAAAATAGGGTCAATTCAACGGACGCGTGTTGTAAAGAAAATAGCAGAACCCAGTGGCCCTGTGAGACCCTATTACCATGGAAGCCGGCTCCCAGAGGTGAAGAGCCCTGCCCAAGAACACCCCGTGTGGCCGGGCCAGGCTCTGAGTTCAGGTCAGCTGACCCTTGACCTCTACACAAAGGCATTAAGCCCCTACTGTGTGCCAGAGGGCCGAACAGGACCCAGAACTGCCCTCCAGAAGCTGTCGTTCCATTGGAGAGACATCCCAGGGCATTCCCTGCCCATGAACTAGAGAGAGGTGCCATCAGGGCACTGACCTTGGCCCTGGCAGTACTGTCTGTGGTCCCCAAAAGCTGGCGCACTCTCATGCCCTAAGCACAGCCCTCGCCGCTGGCCCCATGCATGGATCTTTCTGTGACATCTCCCCTATCTGTCCCCATTGCCCCACTTCCCACTCACATTGCCCTTCACCCATCCCAGCTCCTAGCAGAGAAGGCAGCAGTGGCCGTGGTCTCTATGGCAGCCCGGAGAAGCCTGACTCTCTGAACTGCGGGGGCCCACCATTCCCACTGACCCCTGACCCAGACCCCAGATGGCCCATCAGCTCCTGCTGCCCC
>NW_007772822.1:0-732 GCF_000696425.1 Galeopterus variegatus | reverse complement strand
CTCCCCAGGAGACTGACTGCTTTTCAAAATGCTCCCTTCTCCCTGATTCCCAACCTGTCACTACTCCTGTCTGTTTAACCAGCAGTTTTACCCTCAAATCCACCAGCTCTTCCTCACCTCCCTGCCATCTGAACTTGACAGTGGCCATCCGAGGGTCCCCTTACATCCACCCAGTCCCCACATCCCATTCACAGTGCTGACACCGTAGGGATCTTTTGAAAACACAGATCCGATCTCCTCCTCTCCACCCTGTTGAAGATACTCAGGTGGCTCCCAACCCAACTATGAATAAAGCCCAAGGTCCTGACCTTGGCCCGAGAGGCCCTGCCCCAGCTGCCTCGACCCTCCTCACCTTCCTGTGCACCCTGAGCCCTGTCCCACCAGCCTCTTCCGCTTCTCCACAGGCCCCCACTCCCTCCCTCCTGCAGCCTTGCACATGCTGTTCCCCTGCACACCCCATTCCCCTCATCCAGTGCACCCCAGCTCATCCTCGAGACCTCATTCACCCATGTCCCTTCCTCAGGGAAGCCCTCTGTGATCACCCCTGTCCAGGTCAGGTCTCAGCAGCTAGATCAAGGTGTCAGCAGGTCCGCACCCTTATCAAAGGCTCTAGGGGAGAATCCATTTCCTTGCTCCCTAAGGTTGTTGGCAGAATCAGTTCCTTGTGGGTGTAGGACTGAGGTCCTGTTTCTTTGCTGACTGCCAGCTGAGAGTTGTTCACAGCTTCCAGAG
>NW_007772821.1:0-4697 GCF_000696425.1 Galeopterus variegatus | reverse complement strand
AAAAACATTTGATAAAATTCAACACTCATTCATGACAAAGACCCTCTATAAGTTAGATATAGAGGGAAAGTATCTCAATGTAATTACAGCCATATATGACAAACCCACTGCCAATATCATCCTGAATGGGGAAAAACTGAAAGCTTTTCCTTTAAGAACAGGAACTAGACAAGGATGCCCACTCTTACCACTCCTATTCAACATAGTATTGGAAGTACTAGCCAGAGCGATCAGAGAAGAGAAGGAAATAAAAGGCATCCAGATTGGAAAAGAAGAAGTCAAGCTATCCCTGTTTGCAGATGACGTGATCCTATATATATCGAACAGCCTAACGCCTCTACAAAAAAACTTTTGCAGTTGATAAATGATTTCAGTGCAGTAGCAGGATACAAAATCAACACACAAAAATCAGTAGCATTTCAACTCTAATTTTCTACCCCCAAGGAAGTTCTGGTTCTGTGTCGCTACTCAGTTTGCCTGCAGAATTTTGCAGTTGCTTATAGAGCAGCCTGAATCACCTACTGTTCTAACTTTCACTTTTTTGTCCCCTCCATCACACTGAATGCATCTTGAGAGTAATGTTCCTCCTGTTCTGAATCTCCAGTGCCAAAGCACACATAGTAGATGCTTTAGTAAATGTTCATTGAAAGAAAGAAAATAATTGGATTAATAACGAGATAAAGAGAAGGGTTTTATTTTAGTATAGGAAAAAATTGCAAAACTTTAGAAAAAGTGTAGTTTAACAGGGAAAATCCAAAGATGGGTATGAAAATGAGAAATCAAGTTATGTAGGGTAGAACTGTCCAAAGGAGAATGTGCGGGGGAGACTGAGGTCTTTCCTAATGTGTAGGTTCCTAATTAAAAGAGAATGTCAAAGTTGCTGGACAACAGGGGCCCATGTTGCAGATCTATCCAATGGCCGATGGGAAAGGGACAGGATGGGAAGAGGACTGTACAAATAGATAGTATAGATTTAAAAAGAAGGTATAGGCATAGCCTTTTTAGTGCAGGGATTAATTTCTTGGAAGTGAGAGTGTTAACTGAGCAGTTGTTTTCGCAGTGTCTTTATGCCTCTGTCCCTAGTTCCTTCCAGTTTCTGTCAAACAATTGTTGGTCTGCAGTATTCTTTACAATACATGTTCAAATATCAAAGGATTTCCACCAATTTCTACTGATATTTATACCTTCTGTTGCCTTGCCCATTACATCAAGTGCTTTGAACCATCATAAACTTTTGCATTTTAACAACTAGCACGAAAATTTTCCTCAGCAATTTTGTGGCACTACAAGCCCTCTCTTGGCATATCTTTTAATAACCAGAAAGGTTAAAATAGTTCATGAAAACAATTAATAAAGGCAGAAAAAAATACCACAGAGCAGCAAAAACCAGACTTGTGAGGGACAATCAAGGAGAAGACAGCACTGTAGCACTCACTGGCTGAGGGTGTATAGCCATAAAAACAATGCATCACCATAACTAACATTTATTGAGGGCTTTCTGCGTGTCTACCATGTTCTAAGCATTTTACATGTATTAATTCTAATCCTCAAAACAATTCTTCTGGGGGGGAGGGGTACTATTATTATCCCCATTTTTACAGAGAAGGATATGGAGAGAGTGTTTAAGTAAGATCAAGGCAGTCTGAACTCCTGAGCCTATATCCTAACCACCCCACCATACTGCTCCTTATTATCTCTCTACTGGTTGGACATGGGAAAGATATATATTAATTATACTCATATGTCTATTTTATATGTGTGTGTATACATGATATATGTATACCCACATGTTACTTATGACATGAAAAGCACTATAAATAGAATAATGAGTTGGCACGCTATGGGGAAACACCAAGGTATAATGCTATTATTGAAATAATGTACTAAAAATGGCCTGCAAATGACGGTAGAAATCTAGTATTCTACTTGTTTCCCTAAACACTGTTATCCTTGACACCTATGTGCTTCTATGCCCATTCTTTTCAATCCTAGAATGCTCTTTCTACCCCTCTCTGCCTATTGAATAATACTTCCTACTTATTCTTTAAGGTACGTATTATCCACTTTCTCCATGGAAATTTCTCCAACTCCCCAAAGCAGAATTAGTCACACATTTGGCCAGACTGTCATTATTTTATTTATACACCTTTTATATCATCTGTAAATGTTCAGAGCAGGAAACAGAAACCTCTCTAGGTACTTTAAGCAGAAGGAGGTTTAACACAGGAATTAGATACTTAGAAAATAGTTGCAAGGTTTCTAGTCCCAGTCTCCTGAAATGACTCTCAGAACACTGTAGAACTGACCTTAGTGCAAGAGCACACGCCATAACTGTGATCCAGAGATTAGAAAGCTGGAGTCAGAAAGTTGCTGATACATCAGCTGAAATGGCCTCTTGACAGCCACAAAGTTGGTAAATGGGGCTTGGGATATGCTGTAGCAGAATAACCACAATTGCCAGGACCTTGCTTGCCACAAACAAACAAACAAACAAACAAACAAAACCCCAAAGTGGCAGGAATATCCCCTTTCAAATCATGTGTGAGTTCATCTGATTGATGGAATCTAACTCATACCCAGAATCTTAGCTGAAAGGGGGTCTAGGAAATTTAAGTTTTGGTGTTCTGGCCTTTGAAAACAGCAAGGTTCACCAGAAGAAAAAGACCTGAAGCTGAGCAAGCTAATCCATACCACTCACCAACGCACCTTGCAGGCTATATTTTGATTTATCTGCTTCCTTTAGTGGCTCATAAGGGGGAGCAACAATGTCTTATTTGACTTTTCTAGTCCCAAGTGCTTAGCCCAGACAAGATATCAATAGATATTTGTGGAACAAAGAATAATTATCATTTCCTATTTGTTTTGCCACTAATTTCAAAGGAGAGCATAGGGGACTGCTGGGCCTAATATGGACTTGACATGTTCCATGTCTACTGAGCAGCAAGCAGGTGAGCCTGAAAAGCTGGACGATGGACTGGGAGAGCAGTGGGAACTTATATCTATCATACCTAACTCAGCTACTTCTCAAGTGAGAAGTAAGTACACTAACACACCACTTTCTGCATCAGAATATGCCCAAACCTCAGATTCACATACTTGAGGATTTTCTTAGTATTTTCCTAAACCAAATTTGATCACAAAATTTCAAGAAAAAAAAAGCAGACTGGATAGCTGGAGAACAGCCTTTGGGATTTAGGAGAAAAATCTGTGTTGCCACCAGGCAGAAGAGTTTGACAGAGGCTGGTTTTTCCACCCTGTTAATGTCACGGTCTTACTAAAAATCTTCAATGGCTCCCATTTACACAAAATAAAATTAAACATCCTTTCTCTGGCATTCAAGACCAATTACTACAAGGTCCATAACTGTCTTTCAGAAACCATCTCCCACCCCTTACACTTGCTGTCGGGCAAGGTATCTACTCCACCTCCAGATGAGCCATACGCTTGCCGCCATGTTCTGCTTTTGCCATTTTCCTTTCTGGAGTGCCCTTTTTCTTTCTTTCCATTTTGAATGGAACCTGATTTTCTCTGAGTTTTATGTACTCCCTATTCCTTACAATCTCATTCTTATGCTGCCTCTTCTATAAAGCTCTCCTGAGAGACCCAGTTCTTTAATATCCTTCCCTCCTCCCACATGCTATTCCACTGCCTGCTCCACTTATTATATATTCCTTGAATTCGTATTTTGTTTTTGCCTTTGTACCCTGTATTTCACTTAGAGCGTTAGCTGCTTCATAGCAGTAACTAATCTTACAGTTCTTTCTGTCCCCATACACTGATCCAGTAACTTACATCTTTGCTAAATGTCTGATTGTGGATAGGGGTGAGATGAAGACATAATCATAATTTTTCTTAGGTTTTATTTAATACATATTTGGTAGCTAAAGCAACACAATTTTGTTAAACACCTACTATTTGTTCTCCCTCTAAACCATTTATCCTAGAAACTTTTACTCATGAAATATTAAGGTCAAATATTCTCTGTAGAGATTTCCCCTGGCTGGCCTCTTCCCCCAGTAGGTTGATTTTTATTATATGGACCTATTACAGCACTTATTTCACTACATCAGTTAGTTTCTATTGCATAAAAAATTAGCCACAACCCTCAGTATCTTAAAATAACCATTCATAAAATAATCATTCATTTCTCATGATTCAGTGGGTCAGCGGTTTGGGTTGAGTTCAGCAAGGCTGGCTCATCTCTGACCCACATGGTTGGCTGGGTTCACTCATATGGAGAGGTGGCTGGGAAGGCTGGGCTTTCTCCTCTCCACATGGTCTGTCATCCTCAACAAGGCTGACCTTGACTTGTTTTCATGGTTGAAGTGTTCCAAGACAATGAGAGAAGTTGCTGCAAAATGTCACATAGTGTCACTTCTTCTGCATTCTACTAGAAAAGCACATCACAAGGCCAGTCAGATTCAAAGAAATGGACTTCACCTTTTGATGAAAAGAGTTGTAAAGACTCCATGGCCATTTTGTTTTACTAATCCACTACATTCCATCTATTTATTCTCTGTCTTTATAACTAGGTTGAGAAATCCTCATGAAATTTGTCTTGATATTTATGTTAATGCACTGAGTGCCAGGCACAATGTAATGGCTCAATATGGGGTTGAATAAATATCATATTGCATGTTAAGCAGTGGTGGAATACAAAGATAAGTGGAATACAAGACATAGTCCCTCTTCCTGAG
>NW_007772820.1:2851-4697 GCF_000696425.1 Galeopterus variegatus | reverse complement strand
AGCCACAATGGCTCCTTTTCCCGTGCTTGATCTTGGCTCTCACAGGCCCCAGCCTGGCCTCCCCCCACCCACCCTGCCTGGGACAAATGGATCCCCCAGGGGCAGCGCTCAGGATGGGGTGGGGTGGGGGGCAAAGCTGAGGCCAGGCAAAAGGGGACAGAAGAGGGGACTCTGCCCTTATTAGCTAATCACCCTCACCCCAGGAGCCAAAAGTTGGGCATGGGATAGAGAACATGTGTGGGGCCCTCCAGAGTGACCCCCGGCCTCCTGCACCCCCATCTTTGGGCTCCCTGGAGGCCCTGGGAAGGTTATTCTCCACCTAGGAACCCCACCCCTTCCTCAGACCATCCCAAAGACCTTCATCCGTGGGCACCAGGCTGGGGTCAGGAGCCAGAGAGCAGGCAGCATGGAGTCTGGTTCAGACACTGGATCAGAATGGCCTGGGCTCAGGTCTCACCCGAGCATCACCTGTAATAACACTCTTGACTTTGGATGGGTTACTCATCCCAGCTATAAGACAGGAGTGTCACGGCCTCTCTATCAGAGTTGCTTGGAGGTGAAACAAGGAGGGCATGGAAGACACTCAGCACAGTGCCCAGTGCAGCCAGTGCCCAGTGTATGTGGCTTCTGTGGACATTCATGAGCCACGAACAAGAAGAGACTTGGAGTACAGCCACCAAACAGACTGGGGGGTGGTCTCTGGTTGTGCCCCGCACCCCTGGTGGAAAGAAACTCCAGGCTCTGCAGGGCTCCCTGGAAACCTTTACAGTTGGATTTTCCAGAACAAGCCCCCAGTTGCCAACATTTCTAAGCCCTTAGGCCCAATCATGTGACCCAGTGCTGGTTAAGGAAACAGAGGCCTCCACTCGGACCACTCAGGGTGAGGCTGGGCAGGGGCTCCTCGTGCAGCGTCCACCCTGCCTGGAGGTGGAAGCGCTGCCCGACCCCTGCCCTCCGTGCCCACCTTGCGCAGCCCCCAGAGCCCAGGCCACATGATGCTGGGTGGGCCTCGCACTGGAGCCCTCAAGCCAGGCCCTTGGTTGGGCCTGACAGTGTTCGCGGGACTGTCGGCGAGGTCTGGGGCGTGTAGGCTTTGGGGGGACCGCCCCACCCTGCAGCCCTCCCTGGCCGAGGCCCCTCCAGCCGTGCGTGTTCGTGCAGACTCTGGGGGGGGGAGATCTGTGAGGGGGGCGGGGAGGGCGGAGTTGGAGGCAGGAGAGATGTTCCCCTCCCTCTCCCCTCACCCCTTTTTCCCAGGAGCCTTTGTTCCACAAAAGTTCTGGCTTCTGTGTCTTATTCTGTTCTAGACATTCCAAATCTCACCACGTTGATCCCTGCCCATGGGTCTGTGCCCATGTTGTCCCTTTGCCATCCTTCTGGTAATCTCCTGTTCAGCCTCCAGAACCCTGCTCAGGTGGCCCTGCTTTGGGAAGCCACTAGGCACAGACTGCCTCTCCAGCCACAGCTGTCAGAGTTCAGGGTGGACGCTGTGCGTTAGGTCTGTCCCCCAGCTAGACTGTGAGTCCCCTAAGGGCAAGAACTGTGCATTACTCTGCCCAGGGTGGTGGTGGGCCCAGGAGATCTAAACTCCGGAAACCTCCCACTGTAGAGGGAAGGCAGGGCTGGCTTGGAGAGAGGAAGGAGGGAAGGGCTGGGGGAGGGGGTATGGGCCCAAAGGAGCCCTCCCTTCCTGCTGCCCCACGCTGGGGGAGTGACTGGAGCAGGGCCACGTGGAGGGCACAGCAGGGCTGGCAGCTTTCTCAAGGGGTGAGTTTTGGGAATAGTTGATGTGAGGTAAGGAGGGGCCTTGAGGAAAGACCCCAGCCCAGAGCTGAGCCCTGGGGGG
>NW_007772820.1:0-1851 GCF_000696425.1 Galeopterus variegatus | reverse complement strand
AAAAAAAAAAAAAAAAATTAAAAAAAAAAATCTCCTAGACATTCCAAATCTCACCACGTTGATCCCTGCCCATGGGTCTGTGCCCATGTTGTCCCTTTGCCATCCTTCTGGTAATCTCCTGTTCAGCCTCCAGAACCCTGCTCAGGTGGCCCTGCTTTGGGAAGCCACTAGGCACAGACTGCCTCTCCAGCCACAGCTGTCAGAGTTCAGGGTGGACGCTGTGCGTTAGGTCTGTCCCCCAGCTAGACTGTGAGTCCCCTGAGGGCAAGAACTGTGCATTACTCTGCCCAGGGTGGTGGTGGGCCCAGGAGATCTAAACTCCGGAAACCTCCCACTGTAGAGGGAAGGCAGGGCTGGCTTGGAGAGAGGAAGGAGGGAAGGGCTGGGGGAGGGGGTATGGGCCCAAAGGAGCCCTCCCTTCCTGCTGCCCCACACTGGGGGAATGACCAGAGCAGGGCCACGTGGAGGGCACAGCAGGGCTGGCAGCTTTCTCAAGGGGTGAGTTTTGGGAATAGTTGATGTGAGGTAAGGAGGGGCCTTGAGGAAAGACCCCAGCCCAGAGCTGAGCCCTGGAGGCGGGGGGTCCCAGGCTGCAGGCAGGTTCCTGCACCCTAAGTGCTTCCTCTGCAGCCTGGGATGGTTTTCCTTGCAGTGTGGGTGGCACCTTTGGCGAGGGTGAGGGTTGGAGCAGGGGGTCAGGTCTCTTGGATCCTTTTCTCCCTCACACTGGCCCTGCTGGAGCACACACACTCATTCTACAAAGAACATCGGGAATGTTTATTCACAGAGGCTGACACCTACATGGCACAGAGAGGTCTGGGGACCCAAGGAGCATGGGAGGCGCTAGATGGGGGACAGGCAAGGAGTGGAAGAGCCCAACAGGTGGTGGCTGGCAGTTGCGTTGTCTCCTGGGATGGCTCAGGCCCACCCCCAGGCCTCAGCCCCACTCCACACCGTTCCAGGCCTGCTTTTGTCAGAATGTGGCCACCGAGACTGCAGGCGGGGACAGGCCTTCTGCAGGCAGAATTTGGCGTGGACGCCCATTTTGTCTGCTGCTCCTCGTCATTCTCAGGCAGGCCCCCTGGGAGGAAGGGGCAGGGAGGGGTGGAGGCTCCCTGGGGCCAGGCCAGCAGGCTGGTGCCGCTCACTTGCTCTTGTGTACCCTGATAGGCCATCACCAGCTCCTTCCAGGGACCTGCGACAGTCTGTGGAGCCTGCAAGGAGAGAGCCAAGAGCCGCTCACTGCCAAGTCCTGCTGTAGCTTCTCGGGCACTCACTGCCAAGTCCTGCTGTAGCTTCTTGGGCATCTTTTTCTTTTCTGGACAGGGTGGGTATTAGAAGCAAGTGGTCACAGCCTTGCTTTTCTCTCTCCTAGAACCCCAACATCTCCTCTTGCCACATCTCTCAGCCTCTTGCCCCAGATCCAGCTTTTTCCAAGCTCTGGCCTCCAAGCAGGTCAAGTAACAATAATGAGAACAATGAGAGTGACCTGCAAAGACCTCAGTTCCTCCACTTGCCAGGTGTGTGGCCTTGGAGAGCCTCTCTGGGCCTTAATTTCCTCATCTATTAGAAAAAGGGGGAGTAATTACACCTGCCTTGTAGAGATCTTGGGAGGGTGAGATACCAAAGCCATGAGCAAGGCCTTGGTGCATTCCAGCGAGGAGGCCAGGAAGTGTTCGCTGATGGAAAGAAGGGAGGAAGGGAGGGAGGGAGGGTGAGTCTTGTCTGAGCTCATCAACTGAATAGAGCCAGACCTGTCGGCTCCACTTTCATAGGTGAGGAAATTGAAGCTCAGCGTCTGGGGTGGAGAGATCTCGAAGTCATACAGCCAGCAAGCACAGTCACACAGCC
>NW_007772819.1:2373-4698 GCF_000696425.1 Galeopterus variegatus | reverse complement strand
CTGATGACATGTAACATTTACTAAGCCTCATTTATGTATTAGACACTGTTGTAAGTGCCTCACATGTATTAATTTGGAGCAGTACTACCATAGGCACTGTTGTAAGTGCCTCACATGTATTAATTTGGAGCATAGGGTAGAAGAAGAAGTAAGAAAAAGAGCAAAAAATATAAATACAATAGTCTATCCTTCTCTTTATGAGTTTGTAACTAATATTTGATAATTGAAATAAAATTTTAACATTTGATACCCAAGAAAATGGTACTTAAAAGTGGAGAAGGTAAAGGCACCCAAATGAAAGTGAGGTTTCTACACTTCACTCAAAATAGTAGAATTTTGAAAACAATTGTATTAGTCCATTTCAGTTGCTTATAACAGAATATCTGAAACTGGGTAATTTATAAAGGAAAGAGGTTTATTTATCTCCCGATTTCAGGACAACTACATCTGGTGTGAGCCTCAGGTTGCTTCTACTCATAGCAGAAAGCACCAGGGCAGCCAATGGGTGCAAGATCACATGGTGAGAGGAAGCAAAAGAGAGAGAGAGGGGAGGTGCTGGGATCCTTTAAACAACCAACTCTTGCAAGAACTACTAGAGCAAGAACTCATTCAAATATACTTCCCCTAGGGAGGGTATTGATCTATTCATGGGGGATCCACCCCATATGGCCCAAACAGCTCCCAGTACTGCCACATTGGGGATCAGATTTCTACATGAGCTTTGGGGGTTCAACATATCCAAACACTATCATTCCACCCCTGGCTCCTCAAAACACATGTTTCTTTCACATACAAAATACAGTCATTCCATTCCAACAGTCCCAAAAGTCTTAGCTTGTTCCAGCACCAACTCCAAAGTCCAGTGAGACTAAAGGCAAAAGTCTTTCTGACTGTGAACCTCTAAAAATAAAAAAAATTAAAATTAAATTAAAATTAAATCAAACAAACAAACAACAACAACAACAAAAGTATGTACTTCCAGGACACAATAGTGGAACAAACGCTGGGTGCACATTCCCATTCTAAAAGCGAAAAATAGGCTAGAAGAAAGGAGAAACTAGCTCCAAACAAGTCCAAAATCCACTAAGGCAGACATTAAATCTTAAAGCTCCAAAATAATCTCCTTTGACTCCAAGCCCTGCATCCTGGATATAGTGGGGGCCTTTGGGTTCCCAATGCATTGGGCAGCCTTGCCCAGATAGCTCTGGTGCATCTGGCTTTTTCAAGTGGGTGTTGCACATTGCCAATGGCCTTAGAGTTCTGGGGTCCTAGTAGCAGCCCCGCTCCATTGGTTCTACTAGACATTACCCCGATGGAGGCTCTAACCCCACATTTCTTCTCTGCATGGCTCTCGTTGATGCCATCTGCCACTGCTCCATCCCTGCAGCAGGTCTCTGCCTGGGTCTTCAGGCTTTTCCATTCATCCTCTGAAATCTGGGTGCAGGCTGCCAATCTCCATCTCTCTTGCTGTCTGCTTTCCTGCAGACTTAACTCCACATGGGTGCCACCAAGGTTTCCAGCTTGTGCTTGCCAAAGCTGCAACACTAACCACACTTGGCACCACCTGAGGCAAGGCTATTCTACCTTAAGTGGCCAGGAAGCAGGGAGCAGTGTCCTGAGGCAGCACAGGGCAGTGGTGCCTCATCCGTCCTCTGGAACAACTCAGCCCTCCTAGGCTTCTGGGTCTGTGATGGGAGGGGCTCCCATGAAGACTTTTGGAATGCCTTCAGGGCCTTTCTGTCATTGATGTGGCTACTAGCACTTAGCTACTCATAGCCATGCTAATGTCTTTAGCAACCAGTTCTTTCCCTGTACCTTTGGCTTCTTCTCCTGAAAATATTCTCTCATTCTCTACCATGTAGAGAAAATTGCAGCTAGGCTGCAAATTTTCCAAATCTTTACACTCTGCTTCCCTTTTAATTCTGGCTTTATGTCATGTGTTTGCTGCCATATCTGAGAGTAGTCTGTTGCAAGTAGCCAGGCAGCTGTCTGAAGGCTTTGCTGCTTAGAAATTTCTTCCACCAAATATTCTTGTTCCAAACTCTTAAATCTCATCTTCCACAAAGTCCTAGGGCAAAAGCACAATGCAGCCAAGTTTCTTGCTATGGTGCAGCAAGGATGCTCTTTTGTCCAGTTCCCAATAATGTCCTCATTTCTATCTGAGACCTCATCATCATGGCTATTACTGTTCGCATTTCTATCAGCACTCTGTTCACAACCATTTAACCATTCTCTAAGAAATTCTAAATTTTGCTTGTCTTTTTGTTTTCTTCTCTCAGTCCTGCAAACTCCTCCAACCTTTGTTCATTACCTAGTTCCAAACAC
>NW_007772819.1:0-1373 GCF_000696425.1 Galeopterus variegatus | reverse complement strand
TGCTTGCCAAAGCTGCAACACTAACCACACTTGGCACCACTTGAGGCAAGGCTATTCCACCTTAAGTGGCCAGGAAGCAGGGAGCAGTGTCCTGAGGCAGCACAGGGCAGTGGTGCCTCATCTGTCCTCTGGAACAACTCAGCCCTCCTAGGCTTCTGGGTCTGTGATGGGAGGGGCTCCCATGAAGACTTTTGGAATGCCTTCAGGGCCTTTCTGTCATTGATGTGGCTACTAGCACTTAGCTACTCATAGCCATGCTAATGTCTTTAGCAACCAGTTCTTTCCCTGTACCTTTGGCTTCTTCTCCTGAAAATATTCTCTCATTCTCTACCATGTAGAGAAAATTGCAGCTAGGCTGCAAATTTTCCAAATCTTTACACTCTGCTTCCCTTTTAATTCTGGCTTTATGTCATGTGTTTGCTGCCATATCTGAGAGTAGTCTGTTGCAAGTAGCCAGGCAGCTGTCTGAAGGCTTTGCTGCTTAGAAATTTCTTCCACCAAATATTCTTGTTCCAAACTCTTAAATCTCATCTTCCACAAAGTCCTAGGGCACAAGCACAATGCAGCCAAGTTTCTTGCTATGGTGCAGCAAGGATGCTCTTTTGTCCAGTTCCCAATAATGTCCTCATTTCTATCTGAGACCTCATCATCATGGCTATTACTGTTCGCATTTCTATCAGCACTCTGTTCACAACCATTTAACCATTCTCTAAGAAGTTCTAAATTTTGCTTGTCTTTTTGTTTTCTTCTCTCAGTCCTGCAAACTCCTCCAACCTTTGTTCATTACCTAGTTCCAAACACACTTCCACATTTTCAGGTATCTCTATAACAACACCACACCTCAGTACCAATTTACCGTATTAGTCTATTTCTGTTGCTTATAACAGAAAACTTAAAACTGGGTAATTTATAAAGAAAAGAAAAATTTGTTTGGCTTATGATTCTGGGACAGCTACATCTGATGCTGGCCTCAGGCTACTTCTACTCATGGCAGAAAGTGGCAGGGCAGCCGGCAGATACAAGGAGATCAGAGGGTGAGAAGAAGCAAGTGAGAGAGAGAAAGGGAAGGAAAGCAACAGGCTCCTTTTAAACAACCAGCTCTGGGAGGGGGAAAAGGAGGAATTGGTAAAGGTACATGAAAATCAACTACATTGTATATTGATAAATTAAAATGAAAAATAAATAAATAAATAATAAATATAAAGTTAAAAATAGAATAAAATAAAACAATAAGCAACCAGCTCTCACAGGAACTAATAGAGTAAGAACTCACTTACTATCCCCACTCCCAGGTAGAGAATTAATCTATTCGTGAGGCATTCAGCACATATGACCCAGCCAGCTCCCAATACTGTCACATTGGGGATCAGATT
>NW_007772818.1:0-4699 GCF_000696425.1 Galeopterus variegatus | reverse complement strand
GGATTGCCATGGATGGCTAACATCGTATGAGTTTTCACTCCCCATGAAGTAGTTTTGAGCACGGAAGATGCTGTGAGTCGAATAAGCCCCTGAGATTCTATGGTTTCTCCCAACTGGCGTAAGGTTTCCAGGAAGAAACTAAAGCCTTATGGTAATGCATGCTTGCAGCCACCCCATCCTAGTGAGAGAGAGATGAGACCTTCTTTTCTACTCCACACTGGAAAAACAATACAAATGATTGCAAAAAGAATCAGATAATTGTATAGTTGAGTAAATACTTAAGACAGTTTCTTGGGAAAAGTCGGTGACCCACAGGGTAAGACAATGGTTTTGGACACATCAGTTAGTGATGGGGGAAAAGCTCCAGTTCACCTCCTAGACTTCTTCAAAAGCCCAGCACCATCCAGGTGGCTCCTGCCCACCAAGAGCTGCTCCATCCCCATCCGCTCCATCCCCTCTCCCCCCTTCCTTCTCTGAGCTCCCTTCAGTTGTCCCTGAAGTAGGGCAATGTTTCTCAACCTTGCATGATTAACAGAACCATTGGTGGTAGTTGTTAAAGCAAATTTTACAATTTGTTACTCTGGACCGACTGACTCAGCTCTTTTTGAGTGAAAGCTGGGCACACAGGGATTTGAAAAAGTGCCCAAATGACAGGTATTTAGCTAGGATAAAGAAATGTTGCTGAAGCCAGGGGCCCAGCGCAGGGCACGGGGTCAGCACACCACTGGGTGGCTTGCCTGCCTCCGAGTCAGAAGAAAGGGAGGACCACATGGCAGGGGGTGGGGGTGGGGGGAGACAGAAGACTTAGAATCTTCCAGGGTTAAAATGGGGACAGGGCTACAGATGTGAATGCTAGAGGCATTATAACCAAATGAAGGCAGCAGTTTGCGTGGAAGTTTCAGAAAAATGTTAGCCTCTGCCCAAGGAGAGGTGGAGATAGGTGGGATAGGCAAATCTAATGTCTAGGGCAAGAAAAGCTGGGTGAGGGTTTAGGACTGCATCTTGAAGCTGTATAGACAGGCTGATATGAGTAAAATTGGACTCTGGGATGCAGGTCTCCTTTTAAATGGTGCAGTGGCAGTAATATAGGGATCATGAGAATTTACGTAATTCCTGTACTTTTCAGTGTTTATCATGTGCATGCACTCTGTTTAGCCCATTATCTCATGAGTTGGTATTTCCGCTTAATTACAGGGCTCTGGATATTAAGGGTCAGGAAACAGGCTCTTTGAAATCTCTCTCTTTTTTTTCTACCTCATTTTTATCCATTTTCCCAACCACTTCTCTGCTTCCATCCATAATTATGTTTTATTTGATCTTAACAATAGTTATTTTGCAACAGGAATAGAATTACATGGATAGACCATGACCTGTGTTAGGCTAATTGCCTCAGCCTGGTTTTGTCTGTCTCATGCAACCTCTCCCTTGGGAATATACTCCTATATGCTAAACATAAAGGTGAGTCAGGATACAGAATTATTTTTCACCCCATTAGTCTCTCCCTTACTTCTGAAAGCCATGTTTCTGTTTTTCAATATCTATTACTACATACTTGAAAACCTCAAACCCACCTTTTGTCCCGAATTACTTGACATTGAGCATCACAGGATGCCAGACAATTGCTTAGGATCCATTTAGTCCAAAACTCTTACAATTCTGTGCCTTAATCATGTCAGAATTCTTCCAGTCGGCCTCCCAGCTTCCTTTCTACCTCACCCCTAAGGTTAGCCTGTCCCAAACAGCATTTATATCAAGTCTGCACTTTGCTGAACATCTTTACGAGGTTTCACATTTCTCCCAGAATAAAGTCCAGATATCTCAAATTGACATTAAAAACTCTTCCTCATGTGATCTCACCTTTTCCAGCTCACCTCATCTCCCACTCTCCAGGAATCAGTCTCTGTCTAGTCCAGCCATCCTTTCTTTGTGCCAGGAACATACTTCCATGACTTTGTGAATACTGTTTCTCTTGCCTGAAATATGCTTTCCCCACCTCTGCCTTCACTGGTCCTATTAATCTATTCAGTGCACCCTTTTCCATTTGTCATTAGAAGCAGAATCTTGCAGTGCCCAAGAACATAGGTTCTGGAATCCGAACAACCTGGAGTTAAGTGCACTTTCTGCCACTTGACAGCTGTGTGAACCTGGGAAATTAGACCCACCCTCTCTGAGCCTCAGTTTCTGTACTTTCTGGTTGTGCCTACTCTATGTTGATGTTGCGGTGACCAAGGGAGCTGATGCCTAAGAAGAACTTGTCTCAGTGTTTGGTGCATTGTAGACACTGACATGTTGCACATGTTCTTGCTTGCCTTTGTCTGTCATCATCGTCATCTCCTGCTTCAACTCCTACATGCCCCTATGGGACAGCGGGGAAGTCTGCTCAGGAAACTGTCCCTTTCTCCAACCCAAAAGTGACACACACTAGTTGCTTGAAGAACCTGCCTTTTTCCAAGCCAAAGTCCCTTCTAGAAGTGAGGCTGACAAGATGGAAAAGTCAAACAATGTGGATGTATCTTATTTGTGGTGATTATTGCCACAGTCTGAAAATCCACCTGGGTCTGAAGCACCCACGGCATCTTGGCAGATCCCTTATGTCTTTTCTATGTTTGTTCCAGAGCCACGGCATCTTGGCAGATCCCTTATGTCTTTTCTATGTTTGTTCCAGAGAGAAGGTCAGGCCGAGTTGGCCACTAACTCAGCACGGGATCTCCTCCAAGATGGGTTTCTCTGCTTCAAATCATTTCCACCTTTATTTGCAAGTGATTTTCCTTAATGTAATTGACACAACAGAGGCCCATTACCAAAGAAGAGAACTCAGTTCTTCCAGGAGCTGAGCTCCATCTGGTGGAACACTCACAGACTCTAGGATAACCCGTTCTCATGGATGCAAAAATGCAAATGCTCTGCAACTATGTATTCTCCTTCATATTTTGTCAGCTTTTCTGCATGGTCCTGCTGTCCTGTACAGTTTTCCTTAAATTTGTTACCTTTATCATTTCTTTTCTAAATGTACCCATTATTTTCCCTCTTATAGTGCAATAATTTTTACTTCTGATCATAACCACACACATAGTCCCTAATGTTCTACATAATTTTCTAAAATATGTCTCTCCCTATATCGAGTTCACCTCTGTGTTTTCTCATACTGATTTCTTCCTGATTTCCTCCTTTAAAAGTAATATACTGTAATATATAACTTACTCTATGTGTGTGCTTTATACTATTGTAGGTAATTTATGATTAAAAATTCAGTGGTTGAACAAAACATCAACCACTTTTAAGACTAACATACATTTGGTTGACCAGTATATGGCATTTTGATAGATATTATTGGACTTTCATGTGTGAATTTTAACTACTTTCAGCCATACTATTTTATTTTACCCATGTTAGGATCATTAAGAGCTCATGATTCTCCAGACGGACTTATTTTTATTTATTTATATTTTATTTTTGAACTGTACAAGATCAGAGAGAAATGGCCCAGGACCAAATACCAGAATGGTATCTCGGACTGAGGTCAAGTTACTGTACAAAAAAGTACAAAGTGTATACCCGAGATGAAAGCCATTAATGCGACACCCTGCCCCTCCCTAATTCTTCAGTGGGTTATGCATGGAGTTCAGCCATCAGAGCACACTCCCATCCGTGTGAAAGTTGTAAGCTGTAGACTCCTTGCCTTTGACCATAGGCATGGACCGAGTGTCCTTTATATCAGCATATAAGGGAACTCCTGTGGGGCTCCCTGTGCACTTCCTACGTTGTATTTCTCATGAGTTTTCAGGCCCTAGCCATGCCTAACTGCCGTGTGCTCCATTTTTCTGCCAGGTGAGACCTCTGGGTGTGAGACCTCTGGGTCATTGTCACTGGGTCATTGTCACTACCACCAAGACCATCAACAGATGTGTGCCCTGGACCTCAGACTTCTCAGCCTCTGGAACTGTAAGCGACAAATATTGTTTCTTTATAAATTTCCCAGTTCCCTGTATTTTCTTATAAGAAACAGAAATGGACTAATACACTAGGCAGCCTTACTTTTTCCTAACAGCAATGAAATATACTTGGTCCATCCTAATTTTCTGCCTGAGGACATGGAATCAGGCACTGAGTGGTCCTTGTTAGAAAAGAAAGAGAGCCTAGAATTTGGTGACAGGTTCAAATTAGATGTTACCGCTGATGACTTCAGGATGCAGCCTTTTATCAGAGATTGTTCTGTTTTTGTTTTGTTTTGCTTTATGTTTTTTTAGTGTCATGAGATCATATTGATGTTTGATATTTCTAATTTAATTTTCTTTTCACTCATTCCCTTCAGACCTTGCTTTCATATAGGAGCTTAATAATTAATTCCCCTTCATCTTTCCAAGAACTTTGATGTACTTTCATATACATTGTCACACAATATTTTATGCTTAAGTTATGATGCTGTCCCCATTTAAAAAATGATATTGTTTTATTTTTCTTTTGTTTTGACATTTGGCCAAGCATACTGGATGCTCTTTTTCTCTCACTGCATATACGTATATATGCATATGCAGTATGAGAAAAATAAAACCAATAGGATATATGCGTCCTTTTGGTTTTATTTCTCTGGAGAACCCTGCCTAAAACAGCATACTGCAATGACCTAACCTCCTATTTCTTTTACTTATCTGTACAACTCATTTTCCACTTATGCTGGTGATGAATCATGGTCACTAAA